>NW_006400231.1:483038-506049 GCF_000299155.1 Elephantulus edwardii | reverse complement strand
AGGAGGAGGAGGAGGAGGAGGAGGAGGAGAAGAAGAAGATTCTTTTGGGGTTTGGGAATATGGCCTCTGGCAGAAGTTGTAGGAAGAGAGTAAAAGATGTCATTGTCAGTACTGAAGTACTACTGGAATTGAAAAAAAACAAAAACAACCAAAAACCAAAAACAAACAAAACCAGAAAAAAACACAACCCCCCCAAAACCATTAAGAATAATATTTTTATACTAAAAAAATAATTTAAAAATAATTCCTAGCCTGTCATAAGCACTTACAATGTGGTGGTAGTGATTGTTAAGACAGGAAGTTCCTGGCCAATGAGCACCAGTCTCACTTGGAAAGGTTCTTCTTTGATAATACTCCTAAACCTGGGGCAGCAGCTGCAGACAGACTCTCCCTTCTCCCTTGTCAGAGTCACCTCAAATCCAGACACTCTCAAAAGAAAACCCTTCCCTAGCCCAGGCTGGGATGCCTGGCCTTGTCCAGGACAGTCACCCTCAGTCCTTGCTCCCAAGTCCTCCTCGCTGTCCTGCACACCTTGGTATCCCAGGGAGGAGACAGGAGGTCCAGTCTCTTTTGATGACTGCAAGCTACTGTTACAGGGCTAGGTGTGCAGCCTCTGTTCTCCATCTTCAAGGCCCTTAAGAGACACATCTCACAAGGCAGGACCCTCAGGCTCAAGGACTTCACCTGCAAACCCTTCCAGGGATTGTCGGATGGGCTTTGCAGATCCCAGAAGAAAGCCCCTCGAAGCCCCCACGTGGCACCTTACAGTCCTCACCATGAAGCCCTGCACATAAGCTCTGGATCGATCCATAAGTGAAATCCATAATTTCATCGATGAAAAAGCTGAGACCAGATGACAGTCGCTAGTTAGGTCTATAGCTTCCTTTCTGGCTGAGCTGCTCCTTGTCCACGGCTGTGACCTCACAGACAACCCCCTGCTGACTCTGACATCACCCAGGACTTGGAACCTGTTCTAGTGATAAAATAGCCAGAAAGCTGCTGACACTCCCTTGGCATCCACAGCCAGGCAGAGATCTGGCAATTTGGTCACTGAATTCTCGTTTCCCCAACTTGAGACCCCACAAAATCTTATCTCTGCTTTCCCAAGTCTAGCACACTTTAAACCTATTGAGCAGCCTGTCTACCCTCAACTACAGCTGCCGGCCACTTACCCCAACTCTGCCAAGAGGCCTCTACTCCCCTAATCCCACAGAATCACATTCTTCCTCAGCTGTTTCATATACAGCACTGGCTTTTTAAAATTTAAAATTTCAGCACTGGCTTTTCCCTTCTGCCTGCCATCTGTGGTCATGTCCCCTCCCCTGGGGCATCTGCAGGGAGAGAGACCAAGGCAACTCCTGCAAACCCAGTCAAAACATTGGTGGGGACCATGTCAGGGGACCTGTCACAGACTTGTGGCCACTCTCAGTCTTCATGAAGGCCTCCCATTTGCTCAGTGCCTGGCTCCAGAGAGCAAAGGGCAGGCACTTTACATTGAACAAGGATGGTAAGTGAATAAAGAGGTAAATGAATAATCAAAGGCCTGGGGATTTGCCTGTTGTGGACACAAGACTGGCACTGCTATCAGCTAATGGGCCAACCTACAGTGGCAGTCCTCCAGCTCCACTTGCTAAGATTACCTGTGGCAGGGGCCAAGGCACCCTGGGCAGAACAGGAGGCCACACCCAGGGCTCTCTCTGCCTGGTCAGTGCCCAGGTCAGCCATGGAGCCACTGGAAGCCTTTGTCCTAGCCAGGTGCTGCCCCTGCAGGCAGGGGCTGCACATACAGCTTCCTGTCCCCAGGCCTCAGGTGGTGGAAGTAGCTGAGCTGGGGTGAGAAGACAGGAGAGACTTACTATTCCGTTCTGTACGCTGAAGCCCAACTGGTACTTGAGATCCGGCCTCTTGATCAGGACGGTGGTGACTGGTGGGCAGCTGACGATGTTGAGCTTCACCTGAGTCTGGTTCTTCAGGCCCTGCAAGAGCGCTCAGCTCTGGGGGGAGCCAGGTGCCTAGCTGCAACCTTGTCTGGCACTTGCCGAAGATGAGGCCAGTAGTGGGGCCACCCAGCTAACCTCTTCCGTGTCCAGCCACCAGACTGAGAGTGGGTGAGGCAGCACCACTCTAAGCCTCAATGTCCCCTCTGCCTTTGCCTCCCACCCTAGGTTGCTATGCATCAAAGAGGAAGGGATGTGACCCCTCCCTGTGCTTGCTTCCAAAGCTACAGGGGTGATGTCACCTCACAGGCCCAGTCATAACTCTCAAAGAGGGGGGACTTGACTTGGCAGCAATCAGGGACACCTGAGGGGTTAGGTCCAGGAGAGAAGTCATCAGTGAAAACTGGGTGCAGTTCAGGGACCCTGGGGAATTTTGGCAGCCTAGAGACAGCCTCAGGTCCCAGAAAGGATGCAACTGTCAGCCGATAGTGAGGATGAACTTCTGGGGTCTACATCAGACATGGAGTGGCAGGGGCTGACCTTGCACACCTGTAGTTCAGCTGTGCCCCTCCAGCCAGACACAAGGTCAGATGCCAGGTGGAGCTGCCTGAAGATGGCAGTGGCCCCAAGGGCACACGGGCAGTGAGTGTCACCCAGGAGGGGGAGGTCTGGGTGCAGCCCCTCCTACCCGCTATAAGGTTCTCTGATGTGCTGGGTGGCTCCAAGAGACAGGCTCAGCTGTTCCCTTAAGAACTCACATGGGGCCAAGGAGCCCTGAGGTAAGGACCCTGTCAGTCATTCTGCATCCAGGACAGACAGTCACTTGACACCTGTGGTGGCTGGGCCCTCTCCTCGGTCACCCTGGTTCAGCAAGAGATGAAGCCAGGCTCTCTACCCTCACTCCCAGGTCTGTCTGGATCCCTGGCACTCACCTTGATGATGCCCTGGCAGGTGGCAAGGGGCAGCCCCACCAGGCTGGTACCATTGATGGACATGATCTGGTCCCCGATGCTGAGCTTCCCTGAGCGGGCAGCTGGGCCACCGTTCATCATGTTGGCCAGGATCACCGTGGGTAAGATGGAGCCCCAGCCTGACTCCACGACCACTACTCCTAGGATCTCACCTTTGTGCTTCTCTAGCAGCAGCTGCAAGGGGGCAGTAAATGAGAGGACATCCTTGCTCTGCCCTAGGGGTCAGGGTCAGGAGGGCCTTGGTCCCAGAGTGCAAAGGACAAAACACAGGGGCCCGGGGGAAAAAAGTGCAGGCCCACCTCTGGTCCCATCCTGTCCTCACTTCCAAATCCTCTGACCTTGCCCCATGCTCTACAGCCCAAAGCAGTTCCTCCTGTGCCCCTGACCACACCACTTCTGGGTGCTGCCCAACCGTGCCCATCCTCGTTCATTCCTAGCCACCATCCTTCATTGCTGGCTTTCACCTATCTCTGCCTACAAAGGTGGCTGAAAGCTCATTTCACTGTGGCTACGGTCAGTCAGGGCTCAGAGCTATTGTGCATAGGGTCACTATGAGTCATAAGCAACTCAATAGCACATAACAATAGGGTCATTCATTCGTTCATTCACGAGATCATTTATTCATTCACTTGCTCATTCCTCAGAGTCATTTTCCACTCGTTCCACCACGCAGTCAGGCTTCTCACTGCACCGGCAGTTGGGACATGGAGGCCGTCCCTCCAGGCATTGCTCTGGGAAGCAGAACTTTGCAAAGATCTGAGAAGGCTCTGGAGCTTCAGCAACTTGCTCGGGTGCCCTCTACTGGCAGCTTCCAAACATAGCATCCACACCTTGAGTCTGAAATAAGCCTTCTTAAAGATCACAGCTGTCCTGCGATTTCTCATTATAACAACAGCCACATGAAGGGGCCTATCTTCAAGGTCATAAACTGAGTTTCCATCAACTCCTTTGTTATAGTGTCACCAACTGTCACCCTGTGCACTGCTGTGATGGGGACAGTGAGTTGGTGGTTGTTAGGTGCCTCTGAGTAGGGTACAACTCATAGTGGCCCCATGAACAAGAGATACAAACCCTGTCCTATCCCGTGTCATCCTCATTGGTTCTGACACTCTGGTCTAAACTGATGCCAAGGACCTAGACAGGTCTGCAGATGCTGCCCTCTGGTGGCTAGACAGGAGATGCCTACCACTCCCAGTCAGCAATCTGACCTCTCCAGGCTGAAGCAGGCTGGACAAAACGTTGAGTCTTTTGGGGGGTAGGGGGTAGGGGGCACAGCTCACCTCCTTGCAGTTGTCTGAGTTTGAGAAGTGGATGAGGTCATCGTTGTACATCTCCTGGGTGTTAATGATGTCGCTGTACTCCTTCTGGCTCAGGTCTTCAGGGTTGATGCCGTTGGCCCGCAGGAACTCCTGGTAGGCCACACTGAATGCCTGGCCGATGGACTGGGCAATGAGCTGGGCCTGCAAGGAAAGACAGGCTCCTGGAAACAGCATGGATACACTGGCTCCACTTGACCACCAGAGAAGGAGGGACTACAAAGGGTGGGTGCAAAGGCTGCACCTGTCACTCCAAGAAGCCCAAGAAAAAAAGCACAGGCCAGGTCAAGAAAGCCAGCTTCCACAACATGCCTCTCTGCCAGGGCACTGTGGTGGGCTTCCTGCTGCTACTAGCTAGCAGTGTCTGGTCCCAATTGTCCCCGTCTGAGCTGAGCTGTTCCCAAAGTCCAGGATAAAACCAATCTGGTCTGGGAAAATAACAATTTGCTAAATATCCTTTTTTGTAACTGTCACTAGTTGTTGTTGTTGTAGTTAGGTACTGTCGAATACAACCCATAGCAAACCTATGAACAACAGGTCTGAACACTGTCCTAATCTGTACCATCCTCACACTTCTAGGCACATTCGAGCTCATGAAGGCAGTCACTGTGTGAATTCACCTGGTCAAGGGTCTTCCTCTCCTTTGCCAACCTTCTACCTTTCTGAGCATCATGTCTCTCTCCAAGGAATAGCCCCTCCTACCAACACTCCCAAAGTATGTGAGACAAAGCCTCATCATCTTTGCCTCCAAAGAATACTCCAGCTACATGTTCCCCAAGATATATTTGTTCATTTGGCCATCTATAGGATATTCATTACTCTTCTCTAATGGCACAGCTCAAAGGCATCAATTCTTCTTCTGTCATCCCTGTTCATTGTTCAGCTCTCAGATGCATAGCAAGTGATCAGAAAGATCATGGCCTGAATCAGACAACTTAGTCCTCAAACTGACATCATTACTCCTCAATAATTTGGAATTTTACCAGTGCAACATGTCTCCTAATTTCCTGACTGCTGGGACCAAGGATGTTCATTGTAGATTCAATTAAGATGAAGTTGTTGATAGTTTTAATCTCTTCTCCATCCATTATGATTGCCTATCAGTCCAGAGGTAAGAATCTTTGGTTTTTTGACCATGAGATGCAACCCATACTGAAGGCTGCATTCCTTCTTCTGTAACAAGTGCTTCAAGTCCTCCTCACTTTTCAGCAGGCAAGATTTTGTCATCTGCATAACTCAGGCTATTGGTAAGTCTCCCTCTGATACTAAAGCCACATTCCTCTTCATAGATTCAGCTTCTTGAATAATTTACTCAGCATACAGATTTAATAGGTATGGGGAGTGAACACAACCCTGACATACTCTCAAGGGGTTTTTTTGGGTATTTTTATTTTTTAATTAAATTATTATTTTATACTGGTTTACTTACAAAATTTTTATATAATGTTTTCCATGCTAGATGTTTGCCATTTCCTTTACCCATCCCCAGTGTTCCCTTGCTCTGTTCACATGACAACCTCCTGGTCTAGGTATAGGTTTCACACGAGCACAATTAAATGTTCTGAGATTCCCATTCTTCTCAATGTCATCCACAACTTGGTATGATCCACACAGTCAAATGCCTTTGCATAGTCAATAAAGCACAAACAGACATTCTTCTGGTATTCCTTACTGTTAGCCATCAGGTGCCATGGCCTCTTCTAAATCCTGGTTGAACTTCTGGCAGTTCCCTATCTATGTGCTATTTCAGCTGCTTTTGAATGATCTTCATCAATATTTTCTTTGTATGGGATATTAATGATATTATTCAATAATTTCCACATCCTATTGGATGATCTTTCTTGGGAATGAGAAATGTCACTGGTAGCAGTATTTTTTGGTCACTGATCTTAGTCCAAAAATGGGCTTTGAGTCTTGTTCTTCAGGACGGCCTACCTAGTAAGTATTTCTCTGGGAGTGGCAGAAGCCATTACTAGCTGGAGAGGCAGTGTGCTCGCTGGCTGGCCTTTAGCATTTGCCCTCCTGCCTCCTGTTGCCCTGAATATGGAAGCCCTCTAAGCCATCTCCAGTCAAGAGTCGCTATAAGGATGCAAAGGAGCAGGAGGAGTGCCTAGGTCCCCATAAACAGCTACCATTTCCACACAGTTTGACAAAAGAGAAGTCTGATTCATGCAGCACATAGATCCTAGTACTCTGTGGACTGATTTGACCTCAGCAGCGCCCTCGTGTGTGCTATGGTCAGGGAACAACAGCATTGTGAGGCCTCCATGTCTCTGTTTATACTACTGGGGCATAGCTCTCATGAAATCATAATATTCAGCGCTCTGCCCTAGGAAGGAAGGATTCAATGATCACTGGTCATGTGCATACAAACAGAACCCCAGAGCCAACACAAGACCTTGAGTATAGGGTTGTCCTTGTTCTCCCTCTTAATACGTTGGGAAAAATTCTCCCACAGGGCTCTTGTGCCCAGTCTTCATTCTGGAGGTATGGCCTTTGGAAAGCAGGCACCAGGGAGCACTGGAAGAGACACAGGGTTGGGGCCACTGGTTTGCTTGTTTAGGGTCTCACACATACTTAGTTGTTTATGTGACCACACTGAAGATGGATCTAAAGAAATGAAGGTTAGTACCTGGACACAGGGTTACAGCATTTCTACTGCTCAATCAGTTGTCATGTGCAAGAAGCTCTGCTGGCTCAGATAAGCCTGCCTACCTGCTTCTCTTGAGGCTTTCCCCAGTACCTCTCCTAGGAGTTCCTGTTACTCCAAAATTTCACATGTAACTACCACTTTGCACCCCAGTACTGGCTGGGGAACTTCTCAGAGGCCACAGGTTTTGGTTAAAGGCACCTCTGAGAACTGTAGGAATGCAAATGCCAAAGATAAGACTGCCGGGGATTGTCCCAGGGACTGGAGCATGCCCAAAGATTCAGGTACACTACACTGTGGATAGATGTGTCCCCTCAGCTACACTCAGGCCTCCCAAGATGCCATGAGGAGCTGTGAAATGGTAGAAAGAACACGCACCCATCCATGCTTCTACAGTTAGATCTCCTCCCACTTAATGCCACTGCTTCAAAGCACTTCGAGTTGAGTTCAGCTTGTTAGGAGATGACATCCCCGATGACATCCTGTCAAGCTTCGTGTTAGAGAGAATAGGTCTCTAAGCCTTAGTTCACAGTCATGGAAAAAGAGAGACCTTTTCCAGCCAAGTTTCTGGGTTGTCTTCAAATTCTTACCTAAACAAGAATGCCCTTGCTAGATATCCATGGGGAATACATTTTACAAATTCTCTTCTGGAAACAGCAATGAGAAAGGCATAATAACTTCTTTCCTGTAGTCATCTGAAAAGAGCTGCTTATAGGGTGCTTCTGAGAGAGCTTGAGGCAGCTTGCCCTCCACAACTCCCCTCCTCAGTCCCTGCCCTCAGCCTCTTCCTGTCACAGGCCCATGAAGATGCTTTCATCCCACTCAAGGGCGGAACCACATGTTCCAACCTCTTAGCAAGTATCTGAAACTTCAGATTTGCTGGTTGCTTTGTCATTAAGTGAAACATCCCGTGTGAAAAGAGAACTAAGACCTTCTCTGGTACAAGGTGCCTGCCGAGGTACCCAGGATGTGAAAATATATGTGTCCTAACAGCTGAAAAGCTACATGAGGATTATTTTCTTTTAGGAGGAGATAGGTTTTCTGTAAAAGAACCCCATCAACTGGAAGGACACAGTTAATCAAACTCAGTTTATAAACACCCTGCAGAACATGTGAGCATGAAAACTGCACGCACCATTCTCTGTAAATGAAGAGTATTCCAGAGAATTCCCACCACCATCCAATGTGTACTTACATCTTCTGATTCAAACACATGGCAGATCATCTTGTACTGCTTCTTCCCCTCCTGGGCCCCGGGGGTGGTCTCGATGCAGTCCTGTGATGCTGAGCGAGGCATGCGGCGCCGCGCCATCAACACCACGATGTTCCCAATGTCAGCGATGTAAGAAATGGTACGCAAGGCATGGTCCATCATGGTTTCCTGAGGGAGGGCAAGGAGGGGGTCTAAGGATTTGCCAGACCTAGGTTTCTCAGCCTCAGCACCACTGACATTTGTGTAGGATCATCCTCTATGGTGGAGATGTCCTTACACCACAGCTCTGTTTACCCCCTGGATGTCAGTAGTGTCCGCTCACCTAGGCTGTGCCAACTACATGGGTTCTGGAAGGCAGAATCATTTCACTGTTCCATGCTAGTCCACTCTGAGTGTGAGGGTGATGCTCAAGTGGAATGTACCTTCACTTTATCCCCAACTTCCAAAATGGAACTTCACCAACACTACTGTAGATAAAGGGCTTCCAGCCCTCATGAAGGAAGAGCTGGACATTGCCATCGTGGGGAGCCCTCTTCATTTTTATAACACCCTGTGAGCCGAGCATTCACACAGCCCACCTGAAATGTCTGGTTGAGTTGTCCAAAAGTGTAGGTCAACCTTGTCCATGGAACGGGCTTTCTGCAGCTGGGCCCCCGTCAAACAGCACAAGGTAGCATGTCTGACCTTGACTAGCCATCTCCACATCCCTTGGACCTATGGCAGGTTCCTCCTAATGGTTTTTGTCATCTGACAGGAATCTCCACAGAGCACCTTCCTGCATCCCCACCTAGCAAGGCTGCATATAAAGGCCTCAATCACTTGGTCTTTTATGCCTTTCTTCTTCTTCCACAAAAGGAAACAGGGTGCTCCTGCAATTTCCAAAGCACCTTCTTCTATCACTGAATCCAGTTTTGTAGTAAGTACAGCCCAGGCTCCGAGACTGGTTTATAAGAGTGAGGGACACAGAACAGAACATGGTGAGGATCAGTTTTCAGCATCCACTGATAATGTCTGATCTTTGTCAGATATGGCTGAATCACAGACACCTGAAATGTGCCTCGCTGTATCTCTCATCTTATGCTAATGGCAGAGCCACCTTCCTCACAGACACAGAGAGCACCAACTTTGCTACAAAATAGACCAGTGCCAGCTGATTCTCATCCCCTGACAGACTCTTGGTTCTGCAGAGAATCACTCAGATGTGGGAAGTCCTGTCCAGGGCAGGACAGGGGCTATGTGGAGGCCGTGAACCCCAAGGGCATGCTTGTAGGTACCATGAGGCCCTGGGTCGGGGGGTATCTGATTCTCTCAATGTCTGCCCACCGGAAATCTGGGAACATCATTTTCCATCACAAATTCAAATACTTAGCAATGTGTTGTCAGAAAATCTGTTGACAATTGCTAAAAACACTGAGGTTTTCTATCCTGTGGCTGGCACATTCCTGGGGTCTACAGCAGGACCTGCAGCACCATGCCTGAGGCTGGATTTGGGCAGGTACAGAGTGCAACAGCAGAGGCAGCAGCAGAGCAAAGCAGGAGGAAGCAGAGGCCTGGGTTCTCAAGGATCATGGCCTCAGAGGGAATGGAAAGATGGCCCCAGACTTGTGGCAGAGACAGCATTGAGAACCAAGGTGGAGTATGCAAGGGTCAACAGACACAACTATCAAATGACGACCCTGTGCCTGCCCTGGTGGCTGTCCACCACCTCACCTGGCATGTGGGTAGAGGACACCAGGCACCTTTACCAGGGGTGTCTGTGTCTTGTTATGTGAACTATTTGGTCCTCCCAGTGCAGTGGAAAGCTCAACTTCACTTAAAAAAAAAAGAAAGGAAGAAAGAAAAGAAAACAAAGACTCAAGGCCTGTTCCTTCAACATGATCATCTGTCAGGTCCTCTAGCCATGCTCAGAAACCAAAGCCACAGAAGGGCAGAACTCTGGGTCCCTGAGGGCCTGCCCTTCATAGGAGTTGGCAGGGGTTGATCCTTACCCCCATTTTATTTTTGTTTGGTTTTGTTTTTGAAACATTTCTCATCCTTTTGTAGAACGAATGGTTTACATGTTCAGTAATTTCTGTATTCCTCTACTCAATCTTGGCTGCCACCAGCAGACAGACAGAAAGCATGAGGAACCTTATTACTGAATCTGTGACAGAAACTCCAAAAACAGACAGTAACTGCTCTTACTCCCTTTTTAAAAAGTAAATGGGATTCAGAAATGTTCAGGTCAGAAACGCTCAGGAACTTGTTTAAGGTCACAGTCAGTAGTGATAGAGTCATGTCTCTAGCTGCAGCCCAGAACTCCCAAGCCTGAGGTGGCAGGTCATGCTATATGTTCCAGGGTTGGTGTTCTGAGGGGAGGAGGCAGCCTCAAGCCTGCATCACTTAACTAGACAGCCTGCTTTCAGGAGTGCAGACTGTGGACAATATGGGCTGTGCAGAAAAAGCCAACCCCCGAATTCCTTCTGGGAATCTAGAATTGGGTTGTATGCTAAACAGAGGCTGTTTATATGACTGTTATATACTGTTGTAGGGAGCTCTGGTGGCCCAAGTAGCAAGAGGTGTGCTGTAATCCTGAAGGTATGTGGTTTGAGACCACCAGCTGCTCTGTGGGAGAAGGATGAGCAATATCCTTTCGTATGATTAACTGGCTCTGAATACCTGCCAGAGGGTCAGCTCTGGGTCAGTTCTGACTCTACAGTACACAACAACATATTGTTGAGTCAGAACCTACCCAGAGCTGACCCTCCAGTCAGGTTTCAGAGGTATTAAATTATACATGGGGGAAGACTGCTCACTTTTCTCTCATGGAACAGCTAATGGATTTGGGTTGGTAGTACAACCCCTTTCCCAGTAGTCTACCAGAGCTCTCTAGGCCTAAATAAGAATTTTTTAAATTGATATTTTAATGAAAGTTTATAAAGAACTTGGATTTCCATTCATTCACTGTTGCACATTTTCTTCCTTTTTCCTCCTCCCCAGTTCACTTTTTTCTTTGGGAACAAAGTTCTTTCATTGTTACACAGCACTCCCCCCCCACCCCGCCCTGCTCCAGACCACTTTACTATGCAGCTCAATTATGGACTCTTGTCATGCCAATAATACCTAATCATATATTCGTTTTGTACAGTTCTCTCCCTCGTCTCAAAGCCATGTACATTATTTATGCCCTCTTTCCTTAGTTTTCCCCGACCCCCATGACACTCCTGTTTTATAACAGTGGTATTATGCTGTATTTGTCTTTTTGTGACTGAGATCTTTCAATCAGAATAATGCCTTCCATGGTCACCCATTCTGTATAATAGTTCATGAGTTGTTTTTCAGTGCTGCATAATGTTCCATTGTGTGAATATACCACAGCTTCTCTATCCATTCGTTTGTTATTTTTTTTTAACACGTTGCCACAAATGATGGCAATACATTGAAAAAAAAAGTGTTTCTAAGCATGATCATCAATTAAAAGTGTGTGACAACGTGTTAATGGGTTTTTAACAAGCTTCCCTGGTGGACATCATTTCACATATATTGCTAGAATTTGTTGCTGGGGAATGCTAGGTTCTTTGAGAGTCAACTAGGGGAGCTCCCTTGAAAGCTGGTCCTGGGTTTCCTCAGCCTTTGTCCCACACTTCTTTCCCTTTGCTGCTTTTGATTTGTCCTTTGACTATGGTAACTACAGCATGGGGATGGTCGAGTGCTGAGTCCTAGTTCATCCTTAAGCTTCAGATGGTCTTGGGGGCCCCTTACAGGTAGGTAAATGAGTGGTAAGAGTAGAAAGTTAGGAAACGTTCTGACTAGATAGTTCACAAAAGATCAGGCAAAAATCCAAATCACAAGCCAGATGCCTGACCGCTGACTCGAAGGTAACTTCTTAAGTTCTGACCAAGAACCATCCAGGTGAGGAGAAGGAAGGCTGTACAAATATAAGTGGTACAAGTCCTTGAAGAGCGGTATAAGCTTGGACAGAGGGCAGATACATGAGGGGACAGATGTCCCATGAGACTCAAGTGTGGAACAAACAAACAACAGGATAGAGGTATTAGGATAGAGGTGGGCAGAGTCAGAAACTCCTAACAGGTATCAGACCAGTGTGGTGACCATAACTGTCTACCAAAAAATAGTTCCCTTGGGGATGATCAGAGAACAGATACAGCATAGTCTAAGAGTCTCTACTATTAGAGAAAGAGTCAGGGATCTCCCACACCACCCCAAGATATGTCCTGCCCACTATCTTCTGATTGAGTTCTAGTGGACCCAGGATTCATTGCCCTGGTGTTCTCCCAGTAGGCCAGAGTTCAGAGCATCATATGCATTGTAGGACAGGGAAAAGAGGAAAATATGTACCCTATGATCAGGATATGCCTGAGACTAGGAATGGTAGGGGAGGAACTGTAGTTCAAGTCTTCAAGAGTGGTTACAAAGTAAAACTCACAATTTTAACACACACATAATAAAAAATATATGTACATATAGACAAAAAAAATTTTAACAAGCAAATGACATCCCCAAAAAAACAGGAGTGGCAAAACAAATCTCTGTGAAAATAGACTTCAGGATGAAAACCATCATAAAAGATAAAGAAGATATAGAAGTATCTCAGCCACAAAAGGACAAATACTACATGGTGCCACTGTTGTAAAACAGGAACAACATCGGGGTTGGGGGGAGACTGAGAAATATGCGTTCAATAATGTATACTGCATTGAAACAGATGAGGGAGAAAACTGTTTAAAAGGAATATGTGATTAGGAATTTTTGTCATGACAGAGTCCAGAGCAAAGGCTGCATAGTGGAGTGGACCTGGGGGGAGGGATTGTAAAACAATGAAAGAATTTTTCTTTTACTTTTCCAAGAGGGTAGTGTACTGGGGGGAGAGTTGGGAGGGGAGAAAAGTGCAACAGTGAATGAATGGAAATCCAAAGTCTCTATAAATTTTCATTGAAATCCATGATAAATTTTTTTAAAAGGAGGGGGTAGAAATGCTAAAAGAAGAAAAATAAAGAAGGGCACTATATAATGATGAAAGGCACAAAAGAACAAGAAGATATAATGTTGGTCAATATCTATGCACAAAATGATAGGCCTGAACAATCCATAAAATGATGTTTAAAAGAACTGAAGAAAAAAAAAATAGTACCACAGTAGTGGTAAGAGAATTTAATATATTGCTGTCTCCAAAAGATAGGTAAACTCAAAAGAAACATAACAAAGATGAACATGATCCAAACTATACCATCAACCAGTTTGACTTGTGGATATACTGAGTGCACAGCATCTAACTAATAGTCAATTTACTTTCTTCTCAAGTACACAGGGTACATGTTCCAGAATGGACATGAAACAAGCCTCAACAAATTAAAAAACATTGAAATAATACAAAGTATCTTTTCAGACCACAATGTCAAAAACTAGAAATTAATGAGAGGATAAAGCTTATACAATCACCAATGTGGATAACACCTGATAGAACATGATTGGGTTATAAAAGAAATGAAAAACTAAATTAAAATATTCCTCAAAACAAATGATAATGAAAATACAACATACCAAAACCTCTGGGATGCAGCTAAGACAGTCATTACAAGGGACTTCAAAGCAATAGGTAAACACATAAGAAAGGAAGAAAGAAGCACAATTAATGACCTAACTCAACACCTCCACAAAACAGAAAAAGAACAAAATTTAAGAAACAAAATTTTTAAAAATTTAACCTGACAGCCTCTAGAAGAAAGGGAATTATTAGGACAGGAGCTGAAATCAGTGAGACAGAAAACAGAAAAACACTTGAAGCAAACACCAGGAGAACATGACCAGGAGCTGGTTCTCTGGAAGTATTAATAAAATTGACAAACCATTCGCAACCTCGACAAAATAAAAGAGAAGACACAAGTAACTAGAATTTAAAAAAAAGATAGAGGTGACATCACAACAGAACCATATAAAATTAAATTGATAGTATCAGAAAATTATGAAAAGCCATACTCTATAAATTTGAAAACCTAGAAGAAATGGACAAATTCCTTGAAACTCATACTCTACCCAGAATGACAGGTAAATGTAGAACACTTGAACAGACCCATCACAAAAGAAGAAATTGAGCAGGTCATAAAAAGACCCCTACGCCCAAAAAAGTCCTGGACCAGATGGCTTCACACCAAATACTACTTAAGTTATTTTAAAAAGTAGAAAAATAAAGAACACTTGCAAAGTCTTCTATGAATCTGGAATAACCCTAATACCAAAACCAGGCTAAGAAAAATGGAAACTACCAAGCAATACCACTCATGAACACAAATGCAAAAATCCTTAATAAAATACTGGCTTATAAAGTCCAACAGTTTATAAAAAAGATTATTCATCATACCACATGAGATTCATAATGCATATGCAAAGATGGTTCAATATAATAAAAACAATCAATGTAATTCATCGTAGTAACAAAGCAAGGAACAAGAACCACCTATAAATTGATGTAGAAAAGGCCTTCAACAAAATCCAACACCTCTTCCTGATCAAAACACTCAGCAAAATAGGAATACAATGGAATTTCCTCAACAGAGTGAAAAATATATATGTAAAACCAAGAGCCAATATTATTATCAACAGAGAAAGACTAAAGGTATTCTCCTTGTGAACAGGGACTAGACAAGGATGCCCACTCTCACCACTCTCAATAATATTCAATATTGTATTGGAAGTACTTGCTTGGGCAATTAAAATAAGAGAAAGAAAAAAGTGGCACCCAGATCAGCAAACAGGTGAGAAAATGGTTGCTATATACAGATGATATGATAGTGCACACAAAAAACCCTAAGGACTGAACAATAAAACTGTAAGACCTAGTAGACCAATTTAGTAGAGTGGCAAGATGAAAGATCAAGATACAAAATTTAGTGGGATTCCTCTATAGTAACATAGAATACATAGATAAGGAACTTAAGAAAGAAATACCACTTAAGTAGTCAACCAAAAACAGGGACTAAACCTAACTAGAGACAGAAAATACTTTTATAAAGAAAACTACAATATATTATTGTGAGAAACAATGACCTAAAAGAATGGAAAAATGTTCCCTGTTCATGGATAGGAAGACTCAAAATAGTGAAAATGACTGTCCTACCAAAAGCAATCTACATGTTTAACACAATCCCAATACAAAATATCAAATTCATTATTCAAAGTGATAGAAATGGCAATTGGTAAGTTTATTTGGAAAGGAAAGAGACCATGATTAAACAACGAACTTCTGAAAAACAAAAATAAAGTGGAAGGCACAGGAGGAGGGATTTGATCTCAAAACCTACTTGTTGTTGTTATACCTACTTGTTGTTGTTATGTAGTGACCCTATGTACAGCAGCTCTGAACCCTGCTCTGCCCTAAGCCAGTCTCACTAATTCTGACACATCAGTCCCCATAGCTCCAGTTACTATATCAATCCATTTCATCTGGGGTCTTCCTCTTCTTCCCTGTCCACTCACCCTTCCAAGTATGATGTCCTCCTCCAAGGACCACATGCCCAAAGTATGTGAGACAGAGATTCAAAATCCTAGCCTCTAAGGAGAGACTTTGTTTCACCCTCTCTAAGACAGATACAAAACCTATTGCACAGCTGTAATTACCAAAACAGCATGATACTGGTACAATGACAGACACACAGAATAATGGAACAGAATCAAGAACTCAAAAATGCTTGAAAGGGTGGAAGGACAACACAAGAGAAGACCCTAGATGAGATGGATTGATTCAGTGACTAAAGTAATTGAGATATGTATGTCAGAGACAATGAAATTGGCTCAAGATAGAGCAGGGTTCAGAGCTGCTGTACATAAGGTTGCTATGAGTTGGAGTTGACTCAACAACAATAACAACAACAACAATAATATATGGTCAATTTGTATTTGAAAAGGAAACAAAACCTATCAAATGGAGAAAGAACAACTTCTTCAACAAATGGTGCTTGTAAAACTTGAATGCTATCTGCAGAAAGCTGAAGCAGGTTCCATATCTCACATTACACACACACACACACACACACACACACACACACACTCAACTCAACGTGGATTAGAGACCTAGAGGTAAAGCTCTAAACCATAAAGATCATAAGAGACAAAATGAGACCATACTTAAAAGGCCTATGCCATGGTATAAACAGGCTGGCAAATACAGCAAGAAATATGCAACCAGGAGAGGATAACATCAGTGAAAGGGACCTTCTAAAGATTAAGTCCCTATTGTTTATTATATGTCATCAAGTTGCTTTTGACTTATAATGACCCCATGTACTATAGCTCTAAACCTTGCCCTATCACGAGCCAATTTCACTGACTCTGCTGGAAACAAGTCCCTGTGTAGGGTGAAAAGAAAATCTACTGCCTGGGAAAAAAATACTTGGCAATGACATCTCAGACAAGGGTCTCATGATGAAAGTTTACAGAATACTATAGGGCCTCCACAAGAAAGACTGATAACCCAATTGGAAAATTGGCAAAAGTCACGGAAAGACATTTGGATGACAAACAGACAAATGAAGAAATGCCCAAAATTACTTGTAATCAGAGAGATGTAAATCAAAACCACACAACATACCATGTCGCTCAGTAGCGGTAGCTACATTAATAGAACAATAAGCAATAAGTATTGGAGAGAATGTAGAGGGATTGTAATAGTCATACACTGTTGGTGGGATTATAAAATGATATAAGATTCTGGGAGGCAGTTTGGCATTTCTTCAGAAAGCTGAACAAAGAAATCTCATTTTACCCAGCCATTCCCCTGCTAGGAATACACCTCAGAGAAATTAGAACTGAGAAACAAATGGAGATTTGTACATCACAATGTTATCCACAATCACAAGAACATAAAAACAGTCCAAATGTCCATCAACAAACAAACTGACTAAAATTGTGGCATATTCCCACAATGGAAAACTATGCAGCACTCAGAAGTAACAATTTTGGAAAATACTACACAGCATGGGAGATACTGGAGAACACTATGCTGAGAAAACTAACTCAAGTCTCATAAAGACAAATACTGTGTAAGACCATTATTGTAAAAATAGAAGGATAACTAGTAAGATGTGTATGAAAGTCCAAGGGGGGAAAGGAGAAGAAGCTGGGGGCTGAAGGTGGGATGGGAGTAATCACAGGGTCAGAGAGTTGGGTAGGCAGAGAAAGGGGGTGAAAGAATTAGGACATATTCAATGGGAACTTGAAAAGATGGAGTATTTGTGGGCATAGTTCAATGATGATTACTTTTATAAAACACTATGTATGGGAATGATTGTATGAAACACAATGTGAATGAAGCAATGTGTAAAACATAATCCACTATTTGGAATATACCCTGAGAAAATGAGAACTGAGGCACAAATGGAGATTTGTACACCAGTGTTCATAGCAGCAGTATTCACAATTGCAAGAACATGGAAACAGCCCAAATGTCCAACCACAAATGAATGGCTTGAGAAAGTATGGTACATTCACACAATGGAATACTATGCAGCATGCAGGAGCAATAATTTTGTAAATACCTAACTTGAGAGGGACTGGAGAGCATTAGACTGAGTGAACTAACTCAGTCCCAGAAGGATAAATATTGTATAAAACCATTATTGTAGAATGAGTATAACGATGCAGGAGAGGTGGGAGAGGTTGGAAGCAGAGGGATGAGAATGTCCAAGGGGAGGAGATATTAATCATCAGTTTATACAATTTGATGGAGGTAGGGAGAGGGAAATTGAAAGAATTTGTTCTTGAAGACAATGTATTTAAATGTATTTGAATTTTGTAAATAAACTAGCAGAAAATTAAAGAAAAAACAATGTATATCACTTTTGCATACAAACTAATTTAAAAAATAATATCAATTCATAGAATGGGAATTCCAGAACATTTGTTTACATGTCAGCTGAACCTGAATGTAGATAAGAAATAGTTCTTTGAACCAAACAGGAAGACATTTCATGGTGTAAAATCAAGAAAAGTATGCATCAAGGCTGTATCCTTTTATTATTCTTATTCATTCTGTATGCTGAGCAAGTAACCCAAGAAACTGGACTATATAAGTCTCATCAATAACTTGAAATATGTAGCTGGAACCACTTTATTTGCTGAGAGTGAAGAGGACTGGAAGCATGTTCTGATGAAGGCTATAGCTTTCAGAATATACAGTATATTGATCTTTCACTGAAATTTTAATTATAACACTATAAAAAACGTAAATCTATAATCTTCAGTATGTATTATTCCTTCACAATTGGACAAATAAGCAACATCATGATAAATGGGAGAAAAGACTGAAGTTATCAAAGATAAAATTTACTGAGGTCCATAAGCAAAGCCCATGGAAATAGCAATCAAGACATCAAAGGACACATTGCACTGAATAAATCTGCTGCAAAATATCTGACTAAAGGAGGATAAAAATGAGCCTACACTAAGCCATGATTTTTTTGTTTCCTTTTTATAGTTATTTGACTGCAAGTTTATAATGTACATTGGTTTTCATTTTTCAATTACTCATGAATATTTTGTTCCATAGCATTAATTATGTATAATACACACAAAGTCTGATCATAAAAAGAAAACCAAAACCCCCAAATACAAAACCTATTACACAGCTATAGTAATCAGAACAGTATGATAATGGTACAATTTTATTAATTACTTCTTGCTCAGGTCCATAATCAAATCCTCTTGGCACCAGTAGTCAGAAATCAAAGATGAGTTACTCAGGGAAAGTTGGCTATCAGGGATCTCTCCAGAATTCTAAAGAGCAATGATGCTAGTCAAGAGATTCAATTACTTGCTATGCATCTGAAAGCTGGACAATAAATAAGGCTGAAGAAGAAGAATCAATGCCCTTGAGTTGTGGTCAAGAAGAGTATTGAATGTACCATGAACTGCCAACAGAACAAACAGGTCTGCTCTGGAGAGGGTGAAGCCCGGTTGCTTCTTAAAGGCAAGGATTGTGAAGCTCTGTCTCATATACTTGGGTCATGCTGCCAGGATGGAGTCCTCCTTGGACAAAGACATCAAAACTGGAACGGTGGAGGGTGAGTGAAGGAAAGTAAGATTCTAGGTTGTTGGAGACCACCACAGAGGGAACTTGTGTACTAAGATTTAGACTTGCACCACCATCACAGTAAAATGTCAGGCCACTCAGACACGATAAGTAAGAACTCAGCAAACAGAGGAATAGCTAACATGACCAAGTAAATATCTTTACACATAATGTTCCCTGATCTGATAACAAAACAAGTCAGCAGAACTGTGGTGCTTGTTTATAAACTAAAAAAACAGAGCTAATTATCTTTACTTGCTCTTTGAGAAGGCAAATAAATATGAAGGGCTAAAGGAAATTTGGACTCTTCTTTAGGAGTTGAGTCCACTGACCATCTTCTTAAAGATTAATCTGTGTCTGAGTTTCCTTTCAATTGTTGAAAGTACCTTTAAAGTACCCTGGTGCTCTGCGAGCCAGATCTCCCAATGGATGAGATGGATTGATACAGTGACTGTAGCAATGGGGGCAGGTGTGTAAGAGACAGTGACAGTATCAAGTTCAGAACAGGCCAGGTTCAGAGCTCTTGTAGCTATGAGTCATAGTTAATTTAGTAGCACACAACAATAACAACATTGGTATAATGGCAGACACACAGACCAATGGAATAGAATCGAGACCCCAGAAATCATCCTGTCTACCTATCTGGTGGCCTAGTGGTTAAGAAGCTACACTGCAATCCTGAAAGCAAGTGGTTCAAATCTGCTGCTCCATGTGAGAAGGATGAGCAATCTCCTCCCAAGTGGTTAAATTGCCTCTGAAAATCTGCTGGAGGGTCAGCGATGGGTCAGTTCTGACTCAACAGAACACAAACAACAACTACCTATGGTCAATAAGTATTTGACAAGGAAACAAAACCTATCAAAAGGGGAAATGACAACCTCTTCAATAAATGGTGTTGGTAAAACTGGACATCTACTTGCAGAAAACGGAAACAGGTTCTGTACCTCACACCATGCACAAAAAATAAACTCAAGGTGGATCACAGACCTAGAAATAAAACGCCAAACCATAGGATCATAAGAGACAAAATGAAACCAACCTTTGAAATGCAAGCTTATGGTTTAAATTGTTGTTATGTGCTATTGAGTCACCTGAGACTCAATAGCGACCTTATGCACAATAGCTCTGAACCTGTGCTTTCCTGAGCCAGTCTCACTATCTCTGACACTCCTAACTCCATTTCTCCATGACTGTGTCAATCCTTCTCCTCCAGGGTCTTCCTCTCTTGCATGGGTCTCTCGTGGCAACATGCCCAACTATGTGAAATGGAGCTTCAAAATTCTTGCCTCCAAAGAGCAACTTTGTTTCACCATCTCCAGGACAAAGCTGTTTGCTCTCTTGGTAGCCTACGGACTGTTCAATACTTTTCTCCACACCACAACTAAAAAGCATTACTTTTTCTTCTGTTATCCTACTGTCCAGCTCTCTGATGCATAGCAAGCAAAAAAGAACATGGCAAAGAAGAGGCACTTCTTAGTCTCCAGACTGACATCTTTGGCACCTTTAGCTTCTTTAGCTGAAAAAAACTCTCATTTTTTTACACTCTTTGGCATTCTGAAGAGGTCCCTGACTACAAATTTTTCCAATCTGATTTGTTTTTTTATTTTCTTAGTGTTGGTGCCAAGAATGTTGATTGTGGAACCAAGCAAGATAAACTGAAACAATCTCAGGATGAGCAATCTCCTCCCAAGTGGTTAAATTGCCTCTGAAAATCTGCTGGAGGGTCAGCGATGGGTCAGTTCTGACTCAACAGCATACAACAACAACTACCTAGGGTCAATAAGTATTTGACAAGGAAACAAAACCTATCAAAAGGGGAAATGACAACCTCTTCAATAAATGGTGTTGGTAAAATTGGACATCTACTTGCAGAAAACTGAAACAGGTTCTGTACCTCACACCATGCACAAAAATAAACTCAAGGTGGATCACAGACCTAGAAATAAAACGCCAAACCATAGGATCATAAGATACATGGTGCTACCAACTGGTCTAGTGGTGAGAATCCTTTTATTTTTAATGTTGAGCTTTAATACATATTGAAGACTAAAGTACTTGATCTTCTGAAGCAAGCGCTTCAGGTCCTCCTCAGTTTTGACAAGAAATGGTGTGTCATCTGCATAACGCAGGTTGTTGATGAGTCTTCCTCCCATCCTCATATCACAGTCCTCCTTCATAAAGTCCAAACTCCCAGATAATTTGTTCTGCATAAAGACTGAAAAGGTATGGAGATACGATGCATCTCTGGCACACTCCTTTCCTAAATTTTAACCATGTTGTGTTTCCTGGCTCTGTTCTGACAACTGATTCCTGGTCCAAGTAAAAACTTCGCATATGCACAAGTAGGTGTTCTAGGATTCTTATTCTTCTCAAGGTTAGCCATAATTAATTGTGATCCACCTTTGCATAATCAATAAAATACAGTTAAGACATTCTTCTGGTACTCTCTGCTTTCAGTCAAGATCCATCTGATATTGGCTATGATGTCCTTAGTGCCATGGCCTCTTCTAAAATCAGTTTGTATTTTTAGTAGTTCTCTGTTGATGTATGGTTCCAGGAGTCTTTTTAAAAATAATGTTCAACAAGATTTTGCTTGTTTTGGACAGCTTTTTTTTGAGGGGGGCAGGGAATGGGAATTAATATGGCTCTCTTTCAGTCCACTGGCCAAGTAGTTGTCCTCTAGATCTCTTGGCACAAACTGGTGAGCACAACATGGTATAAAAGGGCTTGCAAATATAGCCAGAAATGCACAACCAGGAGAAGGTAAAATCAAGTCAATGTACAAGAATGAAACAATGTAGATTAATAACTATGTCCAAATCAATAAAACATGGAGAAGGAAATAAAAAATATCTATGCTATAAATGAATCATCTATTTCTTTGGCTCTGGTTGTTGGTGCATATATCTGAATGATGGTGGTGTTCACTGGACTTCCTTGTAAGCGTATGGATATAATTCTATCACTCACAATGTTGCACTTCAAGATGGATCTAGGAATATCTTTTTTAACTATGAAAGCAACTCCATTTTTCCTCACCTTTTTGTCTCCAGAATAATAATATGATCATCTGACTCGAAATGCCCCATGCCAGTCCATCTCATCTCTCCAATGCCTAGTATGTCAATATTTATGCATTCCATTTCTCTCTTAACAATTTCTAATTTTCCTACATTCATGGTTCTCACGTTCCATGTTCCAATTATTAGTGTCTGCTTACAACTGTTCCTCTTCCTTTGTATTTCCATGCTTGAAAGTTCTACCTAGGTTGCCCTTTCTGTTCGTCTATGTTTCTACCAACTCTTACAAGCAGAGATAGATCGAACATGCAATCAAAATGCATTGATAATAATGGGCGACTGGAACGCAAAAGTTGGGAACAGGGAAGAAGAATCAGTAGTTGGAAAATATGGACTTGGTGACAGAAATGAAGCTGGAGATAGAATGATTGAATTTTGCACAATCAATGACTTATTCATTGCAAATACGTTTTTAAAGAGACATAAACATAGATTATACACATAGATTTAACCTGACGGTATGCATAGGAATCAGATCGATTACATCTGTGGAAGGAACCACTGGAGAAGCTCAATATCAGCTGTGAAAACTAGGCCAGGGAAGGATTGTAGAACAGACCACCAACTACTCATATGCAAGTTCAAGCTGAAGCTGAGGAAAATTAAACCAAATCCACAGGAGCCAAAATATGACTTTGATTCATCCCACCTGAATTTCAGAATCATCTCAGGAACAGGTTTGAGGCTTTGAACACTAATGAGCGAAGACCAGATGAGTTGTGGGAGGATGTCAAAGGTATCATCCAGGAAGAGTACAGAGGATCATTGCAAAGACAGAAAAG
>NW_006400231.1:462632-481253 GCF_000299155.1 Elephantulus edwardii | reverse complement strand
TTAGGGCTGTTGTACATAGTGTCGCTATGAGTCACAAATGACTTGAGGGCACATAACAACAACAACAACAATAAATGAGTACTGGATAATGTAGATTTAGAAAGTGTGTAATTCCACTCTGGCCAGTACTTGATTCCAAGTACTAAAGAGGAAGATCTACCCTGGAGATAAGGTTGTTAAAAGTAGAATTTGGATTAAAAGTGGATGCTGGGGCTTAGTCTAGGGGAAAGAATGAGTTCCACTCAGTACTGTGAGATTTACAGATGTGTGGATTTGCAGACCTATCTTAGACTTTTGATTGAAGAGTTCATATCTGGAAAAAAGGCAATAAGGAAAAGAGGGAGGGAGAGGGAGGGAGGGAAAGAGAGGGGGAGGGCTGGGGAGGGGGAGGGGTGGGGAGAGGGAGAGAAAGACTCTGACTCTTTAAAACTGGAAAAAGCTGTTTGGCTTCTGAGGTAGGGTAAAATTGGTGCTAATCAGAGTCAACTTCCACAATATGAAGTTAAAGGGAGTTGCCAAGTATGATCATTTGTAGTGCTCACCTGGATCTATTGGAGTGGAAGTAGAAAGGAGCATGTACAGATGTAGGGACGAGCAGGGAACAGTTGCTGGCTTTAGGAGTAGGGAGTCATGTGGACCCATGGCTTATTGACATTGCCCCATTTGGGGGCTAAGGATGAATGAAGGGACCAAAAGGTCTGGGATGCAAGGAGAAGTATGGACTTCTGAGTTTGAAGCTGATATCCATTTGGACCTAGCCATAGATAGCTGGGGATGAGTTGACCAGAACCCAACCAAATGAAGAGAAGATGATCAATGCTGTGAGCTAGTTTTGATAGCTGTAACCTGATATCTTGGTCTGGTCTGGACTGGACTTTGCTTGTGGATTCAGATGCTTAAAGTTTCCAAATTGAACAGAAGATTCTTCAGGAAAAGGGAAATGCTTATTCCCTCAGAGTACTGGTTTTCTAAGAATGGGAAAATCATAAATTGGCTGTCTAAAAAATTGGAAGCAGGAGTGGCATCCACTTCCTAACAACATGCTTCTGGAAACTAAGAACTCTGAGAAACAACAAGAGTGCTCCTAACTTTCAGCAATGAAGGTTATGTTATCTGCACAATGCAGATTACTGATGAGTCTCCCTCTGATCCTGATGCCACATACCTCTTCATAGAGTCCAGCTTCTCAAATAATTTGCTCAGCATACAGATTAAATAGGTATGGTCTCCAGTTTGGAGCCTCCTGTGTGAAGCAGTTGGATTTTGGAAGATAAGTTATTATTTTTTGTTTCTTTTTAAAGTAAGTTGTTTTAATTTAATTGACAGTTGAGTGTAAACTTATGATTTTTAATTTAGTTAACATTCAGGTAAAAGCTGATTGGTTGCTTTGATTTAGTTAATAGTCAGGTGTGGGCTGGTAGAATCTTGTTAAATCCAATCAGGACTCAGTGGGCAGGCCTATGTATTTAAAAGTTGGTTGGGTCCTGCCAAAAAGGCTCTGGTTTGGAGCTCCTGGTGTGAAGACTAGTTTGCTATTAGAGTAAACTGACAATTTATTGTGTTTGGGGAGAACATTGTTCTAAGTGGTACAGCTGTTGTGAAACTGAAAGCTATGCCACTTGTGTGTCAAATGACATAATGGTTAGTTAATCATGGTGGACAGGGTTTAGTAGAGCTTCCAGATTAAAATAGGATTGGCCATCCAACTCTTAAATAAAAGGCATTTGAAAATGTTGTGAATACTAGAGGAACAAGGATAGTTCTATTGTAGTGGTAGAGCCCAGATTGGAAAGTCAGTTGAAATGAGGAAAAATAATAACAAGCATAATTTAATAACTGGAACATGGTATGTACGTAGCTGAAATGTTGGAAAACTGGAAATTGTTAAAAATGAAATGAAACACATGAAAGTTGACATAATAGGCATTAATGAATCAGATCATCATATGGTATACTATGCAAGAAATGAGAAACAGAAGAAGAATGGTGTTGCATTCATAGTGAAAAGGTTAATTTCAATTTCTATCCTGAATACAATGTTGAGAGTGACTATTATTATTATTATTATTATTATTCAAATATACTCCTACATCTGGAGCCAAAGAGGAAGACATTGAGAATTTTTACCAAATCTTGTAGTCCAAAATTGGATGAACATGCAATTGAGATGAATTAATAATAATTGGTGACTGGAATGCAAAAGCTGTAAACAACAGAGAAGGAAAAGTAGTTGGAAAATATGGGCTTGGTAATAGAAATGAGCCTGGAAATAGAATTATCAAATTTTGTATTTACACTGATTTATTCATTGCAAATACCTTTATTAAAAGACAATAACTCACTGGAAGCTCAGCTATAAAAGTCAGAATTGAGATGACAGCAAGAGAGAATCCTTTTTCAGATTTATTTTCTATAAATTTTCTTTCTCATTCACATTGATTCTTCCAAGTCATCACGAGGATCTCAGAAACAAACTGCTATTGTTTTTATTGAGATAGTTTTAAGCTGATAAACCAATCTGGGAGAAATAGCCATGAAATTAAGATTTTTTTTAATCTAAAAACATAAATTCACTCTCTATTCTTAAGATTGCTATGAGTAAAATATATAATCTAAAAAAAAAAGACACAAACAACGACTTTACACATTTGTGGAAGAAATCGCTGGATAAGCTCAATTTGGGCTGTAAAACTAAGCCAGGGGCAGACTGTGAGTCAAACCATCAATCACTGATATGCAAGTTCAATCTGAGGCTGAAGAAAATAAAAATAAATCCACAGGAACCAAGATATGATGCTGAATCAACTCCATCTGAATTTCAAGATCATTTAGGGAATAGGTTTGAGGCATTGAACAGCAATGATCAAAGACTTGATAAGTTGTGGGATGATATCAAGGATTTCATCTGTGAAGAAAGCAAAAGGTCATTACAAAAACAAAGGAGAAAGGAAATTTAAAAAAGGATGTCAGAAGATAACTAAAAAAAATAAATTGATCTGGAGCACAGAGAAGGAGAAACCTACTGAAGTAAAAGAGCTGAACAGATTGCGAAAGATTGCTCAAGAGGACAAAGTAAAGTATTATAATGGAATATGTAGAGAGCTGGAATTGGAGAATTAAAAGGGAGAAACTTACTCTGCATTTCTCAACCTGAGAAAATGGAAATACTTATTTAAACCTTGAGTCACAATATTGAAAGATGATATGGGCAATATACTGACTGACCCAGAAAGTGTCAAAAAAAGATGAAGGGAGTACACAGAATTATGATACAAAAAAATAACTGACTGACACTGAAAAATTTCAGGAAGTATCATAAGAACAGGAGCCAATGGTAGTGAAGGAGCAAGTGGAAGCTGTATTGAAGTCACTGGCAAAAAATAAGGCCCAGGAATCGATGGGATACCAATTGACTTGTTTCAATTAACAGATGCAGCCCTTAATGTGATCATCAATCTATGCCAGGAAATTTGGAGGACAGCTCTGTAGCCAACAGATTGGGAGAGTCTAGAGAGTATTAAACAGCAAATCAACTCAGACTCCTAAAGACAAACACTGTATAAGACCATTACTTTAAAAATAAAAGGATAGCCTAAATTTTAAAAAAATTAAATAAGTATTAAATCATTCATTGACTAAATAATAATAAGTATTGGATGACTATAACTGTTTGTTACAATGTAATAGCAAATATGAGTAACAACTGATTCATTGCGGTGGAATTGGACAACATTCATTACTGACCCTCCACTGGGTTTCCAAGAATGTCATGCAGACAGGAGGAGATTGTGCATCTTCTTCCTGAGAAGCCAGGGGTAGATTTGAACCAGCAGAGAGGTGTGGCCTCTGGGTTAGCCGCACCACTCCTATGGACTACACTCTCAGAGCCCGAATGTTAACTATTGCCCTGGTGTTTTCAATTGTCTCGTATGTATAAAAAAGCTGGACAATCAAATAAGGAAGAATGAAGAAGAACCGATACCTTTGAATTCTGGTGCTGGCAAAGAACTCTGAATGGCCCATGGACTTCCAAAAAACAAACAAATCTGACTTGAAAGGAGCACAGCCAGCATGCTGTTTAGAAGTAAGGAGAAGGAAGCCAGGCCAGTGCCTGGGGGAGGACACGGTGACTGGTAAACCAGAAAGTCCCTGAAGAAGTGGGCTGACACAGTGACTGCACTGTGGGCTCGGGCACTGTGATGACTGTGGGGACACATCAGGACCAGGCTGTGTTCTGTTCGATTGTTCACGAGGTCACTGAGCTGGTTTGATGCCACTCACCACCACCAACAACAACAATAACAAATCTAAGTACTGATATTCATTGAACGCCTTCTCCCATTTCTGTAAGCCTCCTTTTATGTGCCCTTAATAAAAAAACTAACGTTATTGATTTTTATCGCAAAAAAAAATAAATAAATGAAAGGATAGCTGAGAAAGATGAATCCAAGTGCTCAAAAGGGGGAGGGGAAAAGAGAAGGGGTGAAAAAAGGGAAAAGGGAGGAAATCACTAGGATAAAAGAGGTCAGTAGGCAGATGGGGGTGAAAGAATAGGAAAGATTAAATGAGGATTTGAAAACATGGGGTGATCATAGACATAGAACAGTAGTAATTATATAAAATATAATGCATATTAATATTAGTATAAAACACAATATACATGTATCAAACACAATGCATATGAATTACTGTGTGTAAACAAAAAATATTAGAAGAAAAACAGATGATTCAACAGAATGTGGAAATTATGGAACAAAAGAGTTAATATCAAATGCAAGTAAAATCTTTCTAAAGATTATTAAAAAATGGCTGTAACAGTACCTAACAGAAAATTGCCAGAAATTAAAGCTGAATTCGGAAGAGATTGCGGAACATATATATATATATATTGCTAACGTAAGATGGATCTTGGCTGAAAGCAGAAAATACGAGAAAGAGGTTTATATGTGTTTTATTGAGATGCAAAGACATTTGACTGCTAGATTATGACAGTGAGCACACTGTCTGTCCTCCTTACTCTGTTTCCATTGAATCCTAGGTGCAGCAGCAGATGTTTTCCTGGGCAATTCTGATCAATCCCAGCTTGACACACTCTATAGCTGAGACAGGACTCAGAGACCAAAGTCTCTATGTTGGAAAATGGTCTCACCCAAAACCAGAGGGAGCCAAGTTCCCTACACCACATTCTGTTCTCAGAGTTTGTCTCTAGGGAGGAAAATCAGCGTTAAGAGAGACCTAGATACTACTGAGATAATTCTAGCTCAGGGTACCCCTGTGGGCAAGAGCCAGACTGTCCCCCAGTGCTTTAGTGGCTGAATTTTCAGAAGCACATCACCTAAGCTTTGTCCTGAGGCACCCCTGTGTGGCTTCAAACCTCAGTTCCTCTGTGAACTGTTAGGCATAACTCTTAGGACTACCACATGAGGCCAGAGCACCACAATATTACAGAGTTCTATTCACCATTCACCTGTGTGTCGGCATTGAGAACCTTGATCCTCTGCGTGGAGATGAAGAGATCCACTTCAGTCAGCGTCTGGGCATCCCCCTCAGAATTCTGAGAAAAGACAGGTGATACGGTGGCAAATAAAAAACATTAACTTGAGGAGATCGAACAGCTCTTCTCTTTTGTGAGCCCCACATGAAGGGAAAAGATGCCCCCCAAGGACTGCACAATCCCCATCCACAGCACCAGTGCATGCAGCCTTCTGGGGCCCAAGTGGGAGGGGTCTAAGTGACTTTAAAGGGCAGAGGGGATAAGGAGCAGGGCCACACCCGAACCCCAAGAGAATCCCTGAGCATCAGCGCCAGCATCTACTCGAAGTGGGATCCCTGTATGCTAACTCCTTCCTCAGTGAAGTCTGGGGTCTTAGGCTTGGGATTTAGATCCCAAGTGTTCCCACAAATAGGTAAGAAATTGTGAGAGAAGCTGGATTAAAAGATCAGTATTTCCAAAAAAAAAAAGATCAGTATTTCCATGTTATGGATGCAATCACGGTCACTTGGGTTCTCAACCGCCTTGGCCCATTTTCCAAAAACCCTCTAGAGAACAAGACCTAGGGCAGGACTGACTGGCCCCTACATAGAGTGGCACAGAGAACCTGGATACCAGTCAGGCACCCCTGTTCTGTCACTTGCAGCACTGTGTGCTCTTTAAGCAGTACTTGTTGGTACTTGACCCACTGTGACCAGCTCTGTGCGCACTTCAGCATCAGCTGCAGGCCCAGAGTTGTGCTGGATGGGGGTCTGACCTCCACCCGCTGAAACCTGTTCAGCATTAGAGCAACATGCATGCCTTAAAGGACCCGGGCAATGGCTGTGCTGAGGTGCGTAGCAGGGAATCAACCCTGGGTCTCCTGTATAGAAAGCAAGAATCCTCCCTGCTTACCCATTGCTGTCCTCACTTGGCCTCAATTGATGTTTCAGTGGGCTGTTTGGGAAGCCTTGGATATCACTGGTCTGCCCCAATCAGGATAGCCTCCATGTCCACGTTTCATCTATGGGAATCCTGATTCCTACTACATGTTGTTGTTGTTGTTGTTGGTATGTGCCATTGAGTCAAGTATAGCTCATAGCAACCCTAAGTAAGAACAACAAATCTGAACCCTGCCCTACCCTGTGACAACCTCACAATCCCTGACACACGTGAGCCCACTGTTGCAATCACTGTGTCAATGTATCTCGTTGAGGGTCTTCTTCTCTTTCACTGTCCCTATACCTTTCCAAGCATGATATACATTTCCAAGGAGTAGCCTCTCCTTGCAACAAGTCCAAAGTATGTGAGATGAAGCTTTGTCATCTTTGTCTCTAAGTAGGGTTCTGGCTGCACTTTCTCCAGGACACATCTGTATTTTGTTTTGACAGTCCATGGGACATACATAGCGGCAATGAAATGTTACAAGCCCTTTGACTTGTGCATCAAGGTAAACCATTCCCTGTAAATGACCCAGGAGCCCATGGTGGTGTATCCTGTTCAAAACAGAAGAAGCTGTCATTTAATGTCTCACTGGAATATATAAAATAAAAAATCTCCTTGCTGACAATTCCCTATGAACTCCGAGATTCTGTTTGGCTCTGTATTTGAATAAGAAGTTTGTATTTCGACTCAGCTTTCAAGGAGAAGGGTTTCTGGGATTTATTTTATTTTTTATTTTATTTTATTTTATTTTACCCATGACTTCTCTTAATTCATTAGAGAGCTAACAACCTACAGCACCAGCTGAGCAGAACTGTGGAGGAAATACCTGCTGTTTCAAAAAAATTTAATTGTATTTTCTATAAGCGTGCATTTAAAGGTTTTATTTTTTAGCTGTAGCTTAAATCCCTGTTCTTAAAGTAAGTTAGCAATACACATGAGGTTGCCTTGAGCTGGAATCAACTTGACAGCAACTGGTTTTCAAAGTAGACTGAACTATACAGGACTTATAAGGTCTTCAGATGAGCCCTGATTGGACTGACCATTTTAGAGGAAATGTGAACCCTACCATGCACTTGACTTGAGGAGAGGGACAGACTAGAAGCTACTAAGGCTCAGGCTGGAGGATCTAGGAGGGAGTGGGAATCTAATCAATGACAGTGATGAGGACAGGAATTACACACACAGCAGAGAATCATGGTGGTCTCTGCACACCTGGGGATAGGTGACACCCTGGAGTCCTATGTCACCAAGACCCCATGAGCTGAGAACAGAGGACCACACTTGTCTCTCGGTCACACACTTACCCCTCTAGGCAGAAGTCCAGCGGTAAAGCAGACCTGGGGGGTTGACTCCATGAGAAGTAAGCACTACCCTGAAGCTCATATGAGCAGTGAGCTGCCTGGCCTCCACCCTTAAGAGTGTGGCACGGTGAGACTGGCCTGTGACAGGCCTGCCACTCTTATTGCTCAGGTATGGGGCATGGGAAAGGTAGGCAGGCCCTTATTCTGGGTGGAGGCCCACTCCACACATGGTCTGCACAGCCAGGCTCATTCTTTTTTGCCCAGAAGCAGCAAGCAGAGTTGTACTTGGTCATGGGAGACACAAAATATCCCCCCTCCTGTGGCCAAAGGAGAATGAAAGGGCATGCTCCAGATGCCTCAGCATGAAGAGGCATCTGTGAAAAGGACCACCAGGGCTCACTGGCCACATTCCCAGTAATCATCTGATGTAAAGATCACATCTCTTGCTGTTTAAACAGCAGTGATGGGCTGATAAGCCAATGTCAGCTCCCCACCCACCTGCTCTAGGCCTTCTGACCCTAAAGGCTCTGACATTATTTTAACATCGAGGACAGTGGCAGTACCTACTAAATGGACAGGTTAATAAACTAAAGGCTACAACCCTAGCTCCTTGTCATTAGACCCAATGAATACTTAAATATAAGAACAAACAATCTAATATAAGAGACCAGGACACCTGTGATATATCTATATCACACCATCACATCAAATGCAACCAGTACACTTGAGAGTGTATAACATTATACCATTCATGCTATAGTGGAGTCTGAAAAAGTGAGCAACTGTCATGTTCTTTAGGGTGTTACAGTGAGTTTATTGTTCAAATGGGATTTCCTAGACATTGATTTTGATTTTGCCACATGAATGTGCAGGATCATACAAATAGGATGTGTTGGTCTATCCACAGGGAATTGGCTAGTCTCACCATTAAATTGAGTAGATTCAGCAGCAGAAATTTGAAACTCTCAACGGGTCCTTGGAGAGGGACATCATGCTTGGGAGGGTGGAGGGACAGCGCAGGAGGGGAAGACCCTCTATGAGATGGATTGATTCGGTGACTGGGGTAATTGGGATGGGTGTGTCAGAGGCGGTGCGGTTGGCACAGGATAGAGCAGGGTTTAGAGCTGTTGTGCATAGGGTCGCTCTGAGTCGGAAACGACTCGATGGCACATAACAACAACAACAACACCAACATGGAAGAGGAAGCAGTGTGCATCCTTTGAGGCCAGAGATTCCTGTGGCTCTCAGACTGGCCCTATAGGAGCAGCAGCATCTGCCACGGAAGGGCCTGTGAACACACTCGAGAAGCTGTCCTTACCAAGAGACTGTATCCTATTGCCAATTTGAATTGTAACTTGCCTATTAAACACCATCATGAGTATGTTTCTTTGAAGTCTGAGTAGGTAGTAGCCAGCTATTGCAATGGATTTGGGACCCAGTAGGGCAGTAAGATTGGTATGAAAGAGTGGAAATAGCTGTGGTAGTGTGGAGGACATGTCTGACCTCATGGGAATTGGTTTGTGTTGTGGATGTTGTTGATGGAGCAGTTTTCCATTGTGGAGTAAGCGGAGATCACACACAGCTATCCTTATGTTGTCCTCACTTGTATCACATTTGGTAAGTGATGGGTCCATTTAAAAATTTTATTTTATTCAAAAGTGTAACATTCAACCACCAAAGGAAGGGAAAAAAACGTATTTGCAGCATTATTTGTGTTTCTCATGGAAAACCCACTGCACAGGGCAATACACAGCAAGAGGAGCATGCACCATGCCCAGGGCAACAGTTTACACACCGCTTTCTTCTTGATTTTAGCAGCTTTCTGCATCCTCTGCACAGCAGGTGAGAGAAAGAAAAACAGACACACAGAGAAGGAGAGGAGGCAGGGTTATTTTGTCACATGGTCAGCAGCCCTCAGACCGCAACTAAGCGAACTCCACAGTACCTCTTCATCAGGGGTCAGGCTGAGGCTGACCAGGAGGACTGGCTATTCTCACATATCAATCTGTTCTCACATATCAATAGTTGGATACAGCTGTTAAGCCTGCTTTCTGGAAGGTATGACAGATTCTGGGGGGAAAGGGTTTCTAGGGTAGGCAAGGCATCCTGGGTGACTTGCTAAGGGCACTGGTGGAAGGCTGGCTCTGCATTCTGGGACTGTGGCTCTGCATCCCTGGGACTGTGGCTCTGCATCCCTGGGACTGTGGCTCTGCATCCTTCGCTTGCCTCATCCCCCCATCTCTGCCTGCCCACCTCGGCAGCATTTACAGATAGCATCCTACCCTGAAGGGCTGCCATCCAACCTTGCTGTAACTCCCAGGCCCAGCTGTGCCAGCTCTAAAATAGCCTAGCCTCAGGTCTACACTGCTGTCTAGAACGTTCAGGGTGCAGTATTCCCTGAGATCACACATTTCCATATGATGCAAAGCAGGCTAATCTTCTTTCCTGTGATTCTTTTCAATGGCATAAAAAGACATACAGTCAAACTGGAACTTGAGGTTCTAGATGGGCATGTTTTATGACTGCAAGACTTACAGAAGGTTTCTTGATCCTCAGAAGCAGAGTAACAGCCAGCCCCATTCTGTTCTCTCACCCTGAGAATGTATGCTGTCACCTAGGGGTGCGGGATGAAGCACTCCTATGCAGGCTGACGCATGGGCCCTTTCTCCAGCATAACCCCCAACCCAGTGGGCTCCTAGTGGATGAGAACCAGGTTTGGATAGGCTAGAGAGAGTGGGCCTCATGGCTCTGATACAACCTTGACACGGCTGACGGCTTCTTGTGCCTGCATCATCCTGATGTTCTTGGATGGGTTTCGCTCCGACAGCAGCTGTGTGGATCCCAGGTAGTTGGCAGCAAAGATGATCCCATCTATGAGGTCCTCGGGCTCACAGGGACCTGGAACTAAAGGGGCACAGTCAGAGCTTCTTCCACCTCAGGTCCCCTGCAGCTGCACTCACAGTTGGGCACACAGGGCTCTGGAACTGGAGGGACAAAGTGAGGGCTCCTTTCACCCATGGCTGTCATGGTGGCACACCTAGCACAGCAGTGAGGAGTAGAAAAGGGCAAGGCATGCTTTGAGGACACAGAGTACAGGCAAGTCACTATATGAAGTCAAAGAAACAATCATGCAGCCAGCCTCTGAGCACCAGCCACATGCTGTAGTACTAGATGGCACCACTCTCCAAACACCACACCACCTCCCAGCTGTCCACATTCTCCAAACACCACACCACTTCCCAGCCATCCATGTTCTCCAACCACACCACCTCCCAGCCGTCCACGTTCTCCAAACACCACATCACCTCCCTACCATCCACTTTCTCCAAATACCACCCCACCTCCCAGCCTCCCACATTCTCCAAACACCACATCACCTCCCAGCCGTCCACGGCTTCCACAGCAAGTTCCAACTGTCCATGTTCTTCAAACACTACAATAAATTCCAACCACCTATATTCTCCAGACACAACAGCAAGTGTCAGCCTTCCACATTCTCCAGACACCACACTACCTCCATGCTGTCCACATTCTCCACATAGCACAATATGCCTTAGCCATCCACATTCTCTAAACACCATAGCACCTCCTAGATGACCACATTCTCCAAATACTGCGGCAATTCCCAGCCATCCAAGGGCAACTCCTGAGTCACAGTCACAGACCATCCTCTATCCTCTATTCTGCCATGTCTGTGTCCCACCACCGTCTGCTTCTTTTCTGTGGGCTCCCCACTACCTGCAGCCTCCCAGGACACCCATGTAGCCGTCCTGTCCAGGCTGTGCTGTTCTATCCTGCCTGCTTCCAACCAGCATTATGAAAATGAACTATGTGGGGATGAAATATTTCAGATCCATCCAGTTCAAGGCAGCATCCTCTAGACAGATGTGGTTTGTGAGTATTTGAAATGCAGTCAATGTGATGAAGCAACTGAGTTTTCTTAATTTTAATAATTAAAAAATAATGAGCCATGTATGCCTAATGGCTGCTGCACAGAGAAAAGCAGATGCATTTTCCAGTAAAGATCCAGCTAGTAGACACAGAAGGTGTGTGGACCACAGCGGCAGCCCCTTTCCTCTGCTGGAGCTCTGCTGTGGCAGCTCCGTGTGCCATATGTTCACATGGCTATGCTCTGCACACCTGCCTTCAGGGTGCTCTCTGGTCACAGTCAAGCCTCTGAAGAGCCTCACAGGCCCCAACACATGGCACTTGTGAATGTCACCCAAGAACACCATGTGCCAAATCCAGTAGACCTTTCACCACTGTCATTTCAACCACCGTCTCCTTCCTATGATGAGGTCTTCCTCATCTTTTGTGACATATCCCTCTCTGTCCACTCCTTCCTCTCCGGCTGCCCTCTCAGCTCCCTGATCCTGAAAGCCTGACACCCACCTAACCCAGTTCACCTCCTCTTTCCTTTTTCTCCCAGGTGAATGTCTCTCCCAGGGCTGCACTCGGGCTCAAACTCACTGCCTGATCCAACTCTGGCTCACAGTGACCCTCTACCAGGTTTCTGAGGCTGCAAATGGCAATTGGAGGAGACTGTTCATCGCCCAAGGAACTTGTGGTGGGTTTGAACTGGTGGAGACCAAAAGACTTAGAACTGTAAGCCCACACACTCAGTAGCTGCTGGTGGCTTTCGTTGGACAGTTCAGAGGCAATTCCACTTCAGAATGCCCAAAGAATATTCTTTATCTGTCCCACCTCCACTATGTGCCACCACCATCATACTCTGAGCTATACAAATATTCTCCTTTTCCTTCACTTCCACGTCCCTTTTCCTTCACAGCCCCAAGTTCTGTCCATTTGCCTATCAAGCATGTCGAGTTTGCCCACTTTTCTCAACCCACCACTACCAGATGACATTCATGCTGCCTTAGAAGGCCACTCCACATCCTGAATCCTCCCTTCTCCTTCCTCACTGGGGCTCTCATCATTCTCTCATGGAAGTGGTGCCCCAAGCCTTTTAGTTCAGCTGTGCTGGCTTTCCCTTCAATCCCCACACTCTGCTCACAGTGGTGGCTATGGAGCTCTGTGAGTGTTCTATCTCCTCAGGCCACAGGGGCTTTGTAGGAGCTGGTCTATGCCTGAGAGACTTACTTGTCTACCTCTTCTTCTTCACTTGTCATCAGAGTTCCCCTCCTTGGGTGCTTTGCCTGGACCCCAATGTAGTGCGTTCTAGCACCACAGATCCTTTCCTTGTAGCATTAGTGCCTCCTTGTGACAGTGCCCGAAGAGGAGAGACCAATGTGTCATATGCTCATGGGCACAAGCCATCAGCTCCGATGCAGGGAGGCCCCACGTACAGCAGAACGAACCCTGCTTGGTCCTGGGCTAACTTCCTGTCCTCGTGATGCTGTCCAATGCTGAAGCCACTATGTATCCTGAGCACCTTCCCGCTGAGAGGCCCATCTCCCAGCACTCCATTTGTCAATACTCTGTGTGAGCCACAAAGTCTTCACTGGCTCACACATTTCCAGAAGTTTGCCAGCCCTTTCTTCCTCCTCTATCTCAGCACAAAATTTCCACAGGAACCCACACACAGCAGATGAACCTTAAAATTAAAATTTATTATTTATTTTTTATTATATTTATTTATTATATTTATTATTTATTGGCACTTAAAATTAGCCACCTGTTTTTAGAAACAAAAATATTTTCCTGCGTGTATACAGAATTGCTGCTCAGAATAAAATCTTTATTTTTGGTTAGCAGCACAACACAGTACAGACAACACCACCAGAGCACTTCCCTGCACTTTATTTGTAACAAGAGGATGCACTCTCCTCTCAGAATCTCACTTATCCCCAATCACCTCTCACTCAATGCCACTGAGGTAGAGCTGACTCACAGTTGAGCCTCCAGCAGGGTCAGAGGCTGTAAGTCACATGGCAGGAAACCAGACTGCTGGTAAAATGAAGTCCAGAGTCTTCCCCAGCCTCAACTTTGTCATCTGGGTCTAGAGGAGTAGAGAGTGCAAATGGCAAGAGTTTCCAGGAAATGTGTCCTAGAGCTGAGCAAGGGCCCTTCTGCAGAGGCTTTTGGGGGTGAGCAAGAAGCAAGGCCCCTTTCCCTGCAATTACCATACAGGGCCAGCACGTGGTCTTCACGGAGCAGTGCCATGCCACCTGACCTTCTAGCGGCCATCCCTGCTCGGTGCCCTGGCCTCCTCCACAGGGTGGCTGGCAGCACCCTGATGTGTAAAGAAAATACCCAGGGTCTGTGACACCTGTTCTGTACAGTATACAGCTGAGAGTGTGAGGGAATGAGTGTTCCCAATGCGGGGTGGGCTCAGCACGGTTCAGCCCATCATGCCACTCTTACATACAGAGGAGATTTGGGGGGAAAAGGCCAGAACCCAAGAACACTGCTGGGAAGCGCAGACAAGGATAATAATCTTTCCAAGTACCATGTAGTTCTGCAAACCTAGACTCCCCTCCATGGGACTCTGAGGTGAGTGCAGCTTGTGAAAGGCATTGTCCCCATTATGAGTTAGGAAGTACGCCTCAGAGACCAGCTTGTGCCCCCAGAGCTGAGATAGTAAGGGACCAGACAGGAACATGTCCTTCTGCTTCTGCTAAGAATGCAACACAAAGCACAAACAATTGCTGGACAGCTCCCAGGAGGCACAAAGACTCAGTGACCATCTGGATCTGTGGGGCCGGGCCTTGAAGCAATGACCTCTGACAAGGTGTGCTGTGGGGTCTCCACTAACAAGCTGTCACCCTACATCCATCCCCCTGAAAGGTAACATGGAGCTGGTCAGGATCCCAAAACAGGTTGGGATTGGCTCCATGACTCCAGGCAGCAGCCCCAGCTGTGCCCACAGGCTTGTCACTGTAAAGCCTGTCACTCAGATTTTTCTCTCCGCCAACAAGGAGACGCTCCCACTTGTTTACCTCCTTCCTGCTCTTGCAAAGACAGATGGATGCTCTAAATTTTGTAGCTATTAAAGGCACACACAATATATGAGTTCCACATGACCTCTGAATTCCTGTCTTATATGTCCACATCTAATAGCAAAGTCCAGCTGTTCCAATGGAATAGGCTCAGCTGGCACAGATGTTGGCAGCAGCAGGGTGACTCCCATCAGGCTGGGGCATGGAGGACATGGGTGCAAAAGCGCAAGGACAGTCTAAGTGTAAGCTTCAAGTGGCTGCCCCTGCACCCCCAAGGCCAGCTTTCTGCATGTAAAACCATTCTCTTACAGGGGGTTGGGGCTTGACCTGCTGAGTTCACTGCTCTAGATGCTTCCTATACCAAGTGAAGGGGAGAAGGCTCAAATGACCCCTCCAGCATTCCAGGCTGCCACTATGCCACATCAAGGGCCTTAGTCTTGCACTCTGAAGACAAGATGGCCCCTCCAGCCAGCCTACTCAGTGCTCCATGGGCAGCTCAGTTGGACTGGATGCCAATCAGACCTGTAGTCACTTAGAGGGAATGAGGGCAATCAACTCAGAAAGGCCAGAAGCCCCTACTTCTAGGGCCTCTAATAAGTACTTCCATTTTTATTCTCTCTGGGGCTTTGATCTCCCAGTGACTATGGTTCAGTGGCCTCTGGCATGCCAAGGGTCACCCTGCAAGGGGCCACTCTGAGGAATACTGACCAGGAGAGGTTGACACTTTGTTCTGTGGGTCATCTCAGTAGCCCTTGGGAGCAGGGTCTGGCATCTTCAGTGCCATTCATCTGCAGGGTGGGCATCATTCCCTCTTGGACACCATCCTGACCATCTGAGGCTGTGCCTTTGACTACTTCCTCACCATTTCTCCCTTGGTTATATGACCTTCCTAAAGTTCACAGCTCTGTTTCAGTCCATGCCTGAGTAGATCTGTGAAGTACTGGGTGTCAGCCCCCACTGCCAAGAGGCCCAGGAGGAACTGACTGGCACTTCTGCTTGCTCACTCTCCTGCCCCCTGTCATGCTTTCTGGAAGTATGCAGCAGAGTGACCATGTCTTGCCAGCCAGGGCAGGTCCACCTCATACACCCCAACAGGGTGCTGGTGTGATACAGGTGTGTCTACTTATGGCATAGTTTATAGGTACATGCTGCAAGGCTAGGTATAAAATGCACACTTAATCCACAGTTTCATAAAAATGCTAACTAAAGTAAGTGGGTCTACACTTTTCTGGTATAAATACTTCTTTGTTTGTTGTTGTTGCTATCTACCTGTGACTCATAGTGACCCTATGTACAACAACCCTAACTCCTGCTCTATACTGTGCCAATCTCACTGTCTCTGATACACCCACCCCCACTACCCCAGTCACTGAATAAATCCACTTCATAGAGGGTCTTCCTCTCCTGCGCTGTCTCTCCACCCTGCCAAGCATGATGTTCTTCTCCAAGGACTGGAACATGTCCGAAGTATTTCAGATGAAGCTTCAGAATCTTTGCCTCCAAGGAGGAGTCTGGTTTAACCATCTCCAGGATGAACCTGTTTGTTTTCTTGGCAGTTCATGGCATATTCAATACTCTTCTCCAACACCACAGCTCAAAGGCATCAATTCACTATCTTCCCTAGTCATTGTCCAGCCCTCTGACACAAGTGATAGCAAAGAACAGTCTGTGTCAGGCACACCTTAGTCTCCAGAGTGACACCATTACTCTTCAGTACTTTGGAGAAGTCTCTAACAGCAGACTTTCCCATTACAATGTCTTTTAATTTCCTGGCTGCTGGTGCCAAGAGTGTTGACTGTGGAGCCAAACAAACTAAAGCTGTTAATAATTTCAATCTCTTCACCACCCATCCTGATGCTGCTGGTTGGCACAGTGGTGAGAATCTTTGACTTCTTGATATTGAGTCTCAATCCATATTGAAGGCTGCAGTCCTTGACCTTCTGCAGCAAGCACTTCATGTCCTCCTCAGTCTCAGCAAGCAGGGTTGTGTCATCTGCATAATGCAGATTGTTAATGAATCTTCCACCAATCCTGATGCCACACTCATATAGTCCAGCCTTCTGGATAATCTGTTCTGCATATAGAGGAATGAGCCCTAATCTGAAGCCACCAGGGGGAGACAGACTGTATAAAGATACAGTTTTTAAGGTGATCTCCTCAGAGAGCCATTTCTTATTAATATTATTTATATGACATACATAATACAGCAGCATTTTTTCCTGCCAGGCTCTCAACAGGCTTTATTCAAAACACCTATTTACAAAAGTCAGGGTCTTGACCACTCAACTCTCTGCCCAGGGGAAGGATAGAGGCCCCTGAGTCACACTCCCAAGCCCCTGCCTTGCCACCCTCAGAGGGAACTGGAGTGGTGATAGAGATTTCCAATGAGCTGGCCTGGAGCTGGCTGGTGCCCTCTGGAAGGTCACAGGCACAGATCCAAACCTGTGCCTGCTTCTCCTGGGTCTGGATGGAGCTAGAGTATAATTATGGTGAGAGTGTTTATGAAATGCAGCCTTATGCCTGCATTCTGTGCCATAGCAGCCACTTCCACCAGCCCTCAGCAGCCCTGAAGGGACCTCATTGTCCTGATCATACACAGAAGAGCAGTCCATGCTGCTCCAATGGCTTTGGCCCAGTTCACAGGGTCATTTACATCTCAAAGCCCTGGTATGGGATGGGAAATAACAGAAACCACAGCCCTCCCAGTGACTCATGGCAAACAGACCCTAATGGCCCACAGGAAGGGTACCATGCTGACAGGGGCTGTTTCTCTGTCCTCTATGCTGAGGACTGAAGAATCAGAGGGGATCAGATCACAGGCTTCAGGGACACACAACTGGGGTGCTTTCCGGAGAAAGGAAGGAAGAAACAAAGGTGTTGTGGTAGTAGGCACTCCAGGACGGACTTGAGACTCCTCTGAAGGATGACAAGACATTCACATTGCTTTTGCACATGAATGAGAAGGCTGCAGAGAAAGTGCTAGCCATACACAAGCTTCCTAGACCAAGGATTAAACCTGGGACTCAGTCAAGGCATACCAGGCCCTTAGCTGGCAAAAGGAACTCTGGCTGCAGAGAGCAAGGAGCAGAGAGGAAGAAGGGCAAACGTCTGGGAGTCCATGAGCGGTACAGACAAGTCCTGATGCTGTGAAGCCAGATGGTGGCTGGGAGAGGACAAAGGAGTAGAGAGACCACTGTGGAAGTTACACCACAGGACAAGTGGCTATACAGGGTGAAGGGTGCAATTAACTTCCCCTTAGAGGAAGCCCCACAGGAGGAGAAGCCAGGGTGGCATGACGCACAAGTTTGGTCTCCAAACCTAAAGCCTTACAAGGAAGTTGAGGCCTGGGCTAGGGAATCAGACCTGAGAACCAGCTTGGTGGAACCAGCTATCTTTGGGAGAAGGCATGGAATGAGGTGGGGCAAGGGTCCTGGTGTTAGGCATGCTGAGCTCCAGACTTCACACCTAGGGGGGGACAGTGCACAGACAAGACGCAGAGTATGAGGATGCTGGGCACAAGTGTCACAGGAGCCAAGAAAAGAGAAGGACAGAAGGAGAGAAAGGACAGATCAGCTCATGAACCTGACCAAGGCTTGAATAGGGTCCTGATCCCAGCTGAGCAGAAGGTCTGGGGTTTGATGGGATAGGGAAAGACGTGCGGCCAGAGCAGGCAAAGTTGCACCTAGAATGAGAAGGAGGCAGGGGTGGGAATGCAGTGATAAAAGTCAGTCATGGAAACTGGGCTGTGGTCAGACCTTTGGTAGCAGTTTCAGGTGGACTCTAGGACTCGGACTCCAGGACCTGGACTCCAGGACATCTTCTGTGTTCCCAATGGTCTTTAACCAGACTGCAACATAGTGGCAGTGTCTCTAAGGCCCCTGGCCTCTAAGGGGTACCCCTTGATACACTTTCTCCAAGACAGCTCTATGAGTTCTTTTGTCAGTATACAGAATATTCAATACTCTATGCCAATACCACAATGCAAAGACATCAGTTTTTTTTTAAA
>NW_006400231.1:438979-460403 GCF_000299155.1 Elephantulus edwardii | reverse complement strand
ACGACTGTCGCGTTCCTCCCCCCAGCCCACCACCGTCCGCCGCCTCCGAGCGCGCCCCCTCCTCCGTGAGCGCCCAGGAAATCACCACCGAGAACACCATGCCCCACCCATACCCTGCGCTGACCCCGGAGCAGAAGAAGGAGCTCTCTGACACCGCCCATCGCATCGTTGCTCCGGGCAAGGGCATCCTGGCCGCAGATGAGTCCACTGGAAGCATTGCCAAGCGCCTGCAGTCCATTGGAATCGAGAACACAGAGAAGAACCGCCGCTTCTACCGCCAGCTCATGCTGACCGCCGATGACCGTGTGAACCCCTGCATCGGGGGTGTCATCCTCTTCCATGAGACCCTCTACCAGAAGGCGGATGATGGGCGTCCCTTCCCCCAAGTCATCAAATCTAAGGGTGGTGTTGTGGGCATCAAGGTAGATAAGGGCGTGGTACCCCCTGGCAGGGACTAATGGCGAGACCACCACCCAAGGGCTGGATGGGTTGTCCGAGCGCTGTGCTCAGTACAAGAAGGACGGAGCTGACTTTGCCAAGTGGCGCTGTGTGCTGAAGATTGGAGAGCACACCCCCTCAGCTCTTGCCATCATGGAAAATGCCAACGTGCTGGCCCGTTATGCCAGCATCTGCCAGCAGAATGGGATTATGCCCATTGTGGAGCCTGAGATCTTCCCTGATGGTGACCATGACCTGAAGCGGTGTCAGTATGTAACTGAGAAGGTGCTGGCTGCTGTCTTCAAGGCTCTGAGTGACCACCACATCTACTTGGAAGGCACTTTGCTGAAGCCTAACATGGTAACCCCCGGCCATGCCTGCACACAGAAGTTTTCTCATGAGGAGATTGCCATGGCAACTGTTACAGCACTGCGCCGCACAGTGCCACCCGCTGTTACTGGGATCACCTTCCTGTCTGGAGGCCAGAGTGAGGAGGAGGCATCCATCAACCTCAATGCCATCAACAAGTGCCCCCTGCTGAAGCCATGGGCCCTGACCTTCTCCTATGGCCAAGCTCTGCAGGCCTCTGCATTGAAGGCCTGGGGTGGGAAGAAGGAGAATCTGAAGGCAGCCCAGGAGGAGTTTATCAAGTGAGCCTTGGCCAACAGCCTCGCCTGCCAAGAAAGTACACCCCAAGCGGTCAGGCCGGGGCCGCAGCCAGCGAGTCCCTCTTCATCTCTAACCATGCCTACTAAGTGGAGGTGTTCTAAGGCCACCCCCCTCGAAACTCCAGACCCCAGCGCCCTCTTAGACTTAACACTTGAGAAGAAGGGCCTTATCTGGGGCTTCAGGCTGCTCCTTCCCATCACTCTTGCTGCCCTTGTGATATTGGTGTGTGGTGGCGTCTGTTTGCTAACTCCATCACCTTTTCCAACCCACTGCCAATAAACAACTATTTAAGAGGGGGAAAAAAAAAGTTAGAAATATAAATACTACTTGACCAGCAATTCCACTACTAGGAATATACCCTAAAGAAACCACAACTGCAACCCAAGCAGAAATATGCACATCCACGTTTATTGCTGTATGTTCCACAATAGCAAAGAGATGGAAACAACCCAAGTGCCCATCAACAAACGAATGGAGAGAGAAGCTGTGGTATATTCACACAATGGAATATTATCCAGAACTGAAAAATAAGAAACTCATGAAATATTATACAAAATGTGTCACCCTGGAGCACATTATGCTGAGTGAAATATCTCAGTCACAAAGGGACAAATACTGCATAATGCAGATGTTATAAAACAGGACTGACATCAGGATTGGAGGGGAACAAAGAAAAGAGGGGATAAATAATGTACACTGCATTGAAACAGATGAGGTAAAGAACTGCTTAAAAGGAATATAGGATTAGATAATATATGCATGACAACAATCCAGAATAAGAGCTGCATATTAAAGTGGACTGAATGAGGGGAATTGTACAATAATGGAAGATACTTTTTTTTCCAAAGGAAAAAATCAAACCAAGGTGCAGGGAGGAAAATGTGCAACAATGAATGAGTGGAAAGTCAAGTTCTCTAAAAACTTTCATTAAAATCCCAATTTAAAAAAAAAAGAGGAAAATTCTATGGCTTGTATCAGGTACACCTTAGTGTATAAATGGAAGTCTTTACTCTTTAGCACTTTTGAGGGGTGCCTGACAGTAGATTTTTTTAATGCAACATACCTTTTGATACCTTGACTGCTGGTATCAAGGGTGTTGATTTTAGATCCAAGTAAAATGAAGCTGCTGACAACTTCAATCATTTCTCCTCCTATCATAATGTTGTCTATTGATACAGTGGTGAGGATTTTTGTTTTCTTAATGTTGACTCATTTTGAAGGCTGTAGTTTTTTATCATCTGGAGTAATAGTCATCTGCAGCAAGTCTTCAAGTCCTTTTTACTTTCTGCAGGTAAGATTGTGTCATCAGTATAACATAGGTTGTTGATGAGCATTCCTCCAATCTTGATGCCATATTTTTTCCCATACAGTCCAGCTTCTTGAATGATTTTTTCTCAGCATATCGCTATGAGTCGCAAGTGACTCAATGGCACATAACAACATGAAGAAAGGATAAAGCCATGACCCAGACTTTTCCTGAAACCATAGAGTGTTTCTTTGTTCTGCCCAGACAACCGCTTTTCTTGATTTATAAATAGGTTTCAAATAGGTATATTTAAGTGTTTGGGAGCTCCCATTATTCTTAATGTTATCCACAATTTGTTATAATCCACACAGTAAAATGCCTGAATGTAGTCAATAAAACACAAATGACCACCTTTTGTGGTATTCCCTGCTTTTTGCCAACATCCATCTGACATAAGTCATGGCCTCTTTTGAATCCAGTTTGGATTTCTGGCAGTTTCTTATCATGTACTGTTCCAGTCATTTAAAAATAATCTTAAACAAAATTTTACATGTATGTGAAATACGTGTTACATGAAATGCTAATTACAGTTTACTCTTGCTTTCCAGGATTTCACTATTAAAAAATATGTTCTTTTGTGAAAACACATACATTTTGAACTGCATTTTCAAGTATTTTGCTGTGCTCCCTGTAAGACAGAATAGTTTTTTTGAAGAAAATACGTGTTGTACAAATTGCAAACTCTAGCTTTATCCTGTTTAAATATTTATCCATATTAGAAATCACACTTTGATTGGAGGAAACCCACTTTGTACGAATTTTCCTTTGCACCTCTGTGCTACATACCAGTATGTCCAACTAGAAAGCCATACATTCTTTGTGAAATTAGAGTGGCCTAAGTTTTTAAATACAGCTTTCTCCTGAATTGCAGTGTTTCCATGAAAGAAGGAATAAGCAGTATTGGAAAACCTGTGTGGCATGAATTTTCAACTACACTTCAATCCTACACATCAGTATATTTAAGTAGTAAACCATACATTCTTCAGTGAAATGCACGTTGCATAAAGTGTGATTTTCATTTTTGTCTCCCATTCCAGTTCTTCAATAGTAAAGAATATATTTTTCTGGGAACCCATTGTTGCTCAAGTTTTGAACTGAAGTTTTGTCCTGAATTGCTCTATTTCTATCAAAGAAACAACATGTATTATTGGAAAACTTGTGTGGTATGAAATTTTAACTAGTTTATTCATACACAGCAATATTTAAAAGTAGTAAGCCCTATGTTGGAATCTAGTTTGGAAAGATGTGTGGAATAGCCAGATTCTACAAAGGTGTATTTTCTGGTTTTGTTTGAGGCTTGTGTGTTGAAAGTTTGCTCACAATTGGGTGTGAGCTGACTGGATATGGCCTCGTATTTAAAAAGGTATTTGGCCACCAATTTGGTGCTGGAATCCAGTTTGGAAAGATGTGTGGATCAGTCAGATTCTACAAAGGTGTGTTTTCAGGTTTCAGTTGAGTTAACCTGTGGTTGCTGTGATGCTAAACATTGTGACACTGATGCGATAATGGTTACCCATGGTGGACAGTGTTTGGTGGAGCTCTTAGATTTAAACAGGCTAGGCAACAGGAGTAGCATCCATTTCCAAAATAGCTTGCCTCCGGAAACTCTAAGAACTTAGAGAAACAATGAAAATTATACAAGTGTTCAGGTCTTTCATTCATAGGGTCACTATAAGTCATCTACAACTCTACGGCATTTAACAAAAACAACAACGTGATATTAATGATACTGCTTGATAATTTCCCTACTCTTCGGTTCTTTCTTCTTTTTTTTTTTTTTATAAAATAGAATACGGGTCACCTGCAGTAGCTTTGAAATACTGGAAGACTGTTGTTGTTTATGTGCCGTTGAGTGGCCTGTGAATCATTGGGACCTTATGTACAGCACCTCTGAAGCTTGCCCTGTCTCACGGATTCTGACACATTTACCCCATTGTCCCAGTTACTGTATCAATTTCATCTCATCCATCTTCCTCTCCTGCCCTGTCCCTCCACCCTTCTGAGTATGATGTCCTTCTCTAAGGACCAGTCCCTCCTGGCCACATGACCAAAGTATGTGATACAGAGCTTCAAAATCCCAGCTTCCAAAAAGAAACTTGATTTCATCCTCTCCAAGGCAGATCTGTTTGTTTTCTTGGTGGTCTATGATGTTCAACACTCTTCTTCAGCACCAAAAATCAAAAGCATCAATTCTCTGCCATCCTTAGTCATCATCCAACTCTGTAAAGTATAGCAAGAAATTGTGGAGACAATGGCCTGGAACAGACACACCTTAGTCTCTAGACTGACATTGTTGCTTTTTAGTACTCCGGAGTGGTCAGTGCAATTTGTCTTTTGATTTCCTGACTGTTAGTGCCAAAAGGGTTGACTGTGGAGCCAAACAAGATGTAATTGTTAACAACCTCAATCCATTTATCATGGTGCTGTCAATTGGTCCAGTGGTGAGAATCTTTGTCTTCTTAATGTTGAGCTTCAATCCATATTGAAGACTACAGTCCTTGACTTTCTGCAACAAGCAGTCCAGGTCCTCCTCAGTTTTAGCAAGCAAGTGATCTGTATAATATATTGCTGAATCTTCCTCAAATCCTGATGCCACACTCCTTCTGATAAAGCCCTGCTTCCTGAATAATCTGTTCTGCATATAGGTTGAAAAGGTATGAAGACAGGAAGCATTGCTAATGCACCCCTTTCCTGATTTTGAACCATGCAGAGTTTCCTTGCTCTATTTTGAGGACTGATACACTTTCTAATTTGGAAGGTATTCAATAGCTATAATAAGACTCAAACACATGAACTATGACAGAGATGGTGTGGAACCAGGCCATATTTTATTCTGCTGCAATTGAAGTGACCATGAATGGAAGCCAACTTGACAATCACAAACAAAAGCAGCAAAAGTAGGCTGTATTCGAAAGACAATAGCAAACAGAAAGAAATATTAAGCTGAATCTGCAATCACATGTCTTGGTTGCACTGAGAAAATCTGCTGCCATGGACCTCTCCAGTGTGCTGAAGAGCAACAATGTCAATCTGGAGACAAAGGTACCCCTAATACAGTCTTCTCAATTACTTATTATGCTTCAGAAAGTTGGACAATGACTAAGGATGACAGAAGAAAAATAGATGTCTTTGAGTTGTGGTGCTGAAGAAGAGTCTTGAACATACCATGGACTGCCAAGAAAACAAATAAGTCTGTCTTGGAGAGGGTGAAACCAAGTCTCTCCTTGGAGGCTAGGATTTTGAAGCTGTGACTCACTTTGGACACATAACCAGAAGAGACTGGTCCTTGGAGAACATAATGCTCAAAAGGGTGGACAGACAGTGTAGGAGAGGGTGACCCTGAATGAGATGGATTGATACAGTAACTGGGTCAATGGGGGTTGGTGTGTCGGAATTAGTGAGACTGGTTCAGGACAGGGAAGGGTTCAGAGCTGCTGTACATAGGGTGTATATACATCGCAGGTGACTAAATGGCACATAACATACTATGACACATTTGGAAGAAGGAATGGCATCCAATTCCTAAATAACAAGCCTCCGGAAACTCTTTGAACTTTGATAAATGTTGATAGCTGTAGAGGGGCTTCAGGCCTTTTTTTCATAGGGTTGTTATGAGTCATCCTTGACTTGAAGGGAATCAACAACAACAACAACAACAACAACAGTGTCAAGAGTGTTGATTCTAGAGCCAAACAAGCTGAAATTGTTAACAACCTCAATCTCTTCTCCATCTATCATGGTGCTAATAGGCCCAGTGATGAGAATCTTTGTTTTCTTGATGTTGAGATTCAATTAATATTGAAGACTAGAGTCCTTGACCTTCCGCAGTCAACACTTCAGGTCCACCTCAGTTTTGTCAAACAAGGTTGTGTCATCTGCATAACACAGGTTAATGATGATGTCACATTCCTCCTCATATGTACATCCTCCTGAATTATCTGTTTTGCAGATTAAAATACAGATAGAAAAGGTATGAAGATAGGAAGCATCCATGATGCATTTCTGTCTTAATTTTGAACCTTGCTCTGTTCTAGCAACTGTTTCCGAGTATAACTTTTACATGAGCACAACCAAGTGTTCTGTAGAATATATAATTATACTGATGGCCTTGAGGGCATTTATCTGAGTATAGGAAAAGAGGATACAAAAGCAAATACTTGGACCTGCTGTTGTTGTTATGTGCTGTCAAATCACCTGAGAACCATAGTGACCCTATGCACAGCAGCACTGAACCCTGGCCTGTCCTGAGCCAGTCTCACTAATTCTGACACAGCAACCCCCATTGACCCAGGCACTGTATCAATCCATTTCATCTAGGCTCTTCCTCTCCTGCGCTGTCCCTCCACCTTTCTAAGCATGATGTTCTTCTCCAAGGACCAATCTCTCCTGGCCATGTGCCCAAAGTATGTGAGATGGAGCTTCAAAATCCTAGCCTCCAAGGAGAAACTTGGTTTCATCCTCTCCAAGACAGACTTATTTGTTTTCTTGGTAGTCCATGGTATGTTCGAGACTCTTCTCCAGCACCACAACCTGAAGGCATCAATTCTTCTTCTATCATCCTTAATCACTGTCTAACTCTCTGAAGCACAACAAATAATTGCCAAAACTGTGGGCTGGATTAGGCACATCTTAGACTCTAGACTGATACTGTTGCTTTTCAACACTCTGGAGAGGTCCCTGACAGCAAATTTTCCCAATGTAATTTGTATTTTTATTTTCTGACTGCTGGTACTGAGAATGTTGATTGTGGAGCCAAACAAGCTGTAACTGTTAACAACCACAATTTCTTCTTCATCTATCATGGTTCTGCCACTTGGCCCAGTGGTGAGAATTTTTGTCTTCATGATGTTGAACCTCATTCCATATTGAAGACTATAGTCCTTGACCTTCTGCAGCAAGTGCTTCAGGTCTTTTTCCGTTTCAGCAAGTAAGGTTGTGTCATCTGCATAATGCAGGTTGTTGATGAGTCTTTCCCCAATCTTGATGTCACACTCCTCCTCATAAAGCCCTGCTTCCCTAATAATATGTTCTGCATACAGACTGAAAAGGTATGGGGATAGGATGCACCCCTGACACACTCCTTTCCTGATTTTGAACTATGCAGTGTTTCCCTGCCCTGTTCTGAGGACTGCTTCCTGGTCCAAGAATAGGTTTTGCATAAGCACAATCAAGCTAAAGGAACTAAAGAACAAATTCAAGCCACAAGTTGTAATGCTTAAGGATGCTATGGGTAGAATATTGAATAATTTAGGAAATATTAAAATAACATGGAAGGAGAATACAGAGTCATTGTACCAAAACGAAGTGACTGATACAAAAGAATTTCATGATACAACACATGATCAAGAGGCAATGATGATGGAGGAGGAAGTTTAGGCTGCTCTGAAGGACTTGGAAAATAATAAAGCCCCAGGAATTGATGGAATACCAATTGACATATTTAAACAAACTGATGGTGCCCTGGTTGTGCTCACCAAGTTGTGTCAAGAAATCTTGAGGGAAACTATTAGCCATCTGACTGGAAGAGATCCATATTTATTCCCATTTAAAAAAAAGGTGACTTGATAAAGAGTGTGAAAATTATTGAACATCACGAGTATCACACACTAGCCAAATCCTACTGACAATTATCCAGAAAACACAGGAACAATTCATTGACGGAAAACTACCAGAAATACAAGCTGGGTTTAGAAGAGGTTGTGGCACTAGAGATACTATTGCCAATGTTAGAGAGAACTTGGCAGAAAGCAAAGAGTGCTAGAAGAACGTCTACCTATGTTTTATTGACTATTCAAAGAGACATTTGACTGTGTGGATCACAACAAAGTGTGGCTAACTTTGAGGAAAATGAGAATCCCAGAACTGGGACCTGCAGTTAAAGAAAGAAAGAATTAAAAAAAAAAAACACACCAAAAAACACCTCACAGTCCTTACAAAGTGGTAGTATGAATCATCTTGGTAGAGTGAGTAAGCTATGGGCTGATAATCAAACAGTACATGATTTGAATCTACCAGCTGCTCCATGGGAGAAATACGGGTCTTGTCCCCCTAGGTTTATCGCCTACAAAACTCAGCAGAGGATTTCTATGAGTCAGAACCAACTGATGGCAATGAACTTATTGATGCATTACAAATTACTTTAAAACTTAAATTCTCAGCATTAGTCAAGGCAGGCTGTTGGTCAAAGATTAATATCTTGTCATGTGGGCCTTACAAAAGGCTAGATTGTGAAATATCCACTTGGTTTCCTCAAGCTAGTTAACAAGAAAGGAAAAAAACGTGTGAAAGGCAGAAGTCACAGTCTTCTGGCAACCTGCTCTGCTGTATTCCATTTGTCAGAAAAAAGTCAGTAAGCAGGAGGTCAGCTATGGGTTGGTTCTGACTTCAGGGAACAGAGCAATAGCAGCTCTCAGAGAGAGGCTGTTCACAAAGGTGCAAGTGCCCAAATGCTCAGGTGGGACCTGTCTAGAGGAGGCCTAGACATCTCCATAGTGCTGCCCTCTGAGTCAACAACCAGGCTGACAGCAACAAGCACCCACAGTTCCCAGAGTGCAATCTCAGAACAACTTCCCAGGGCTCTTAGAGGAACAATAATTCTAGGTCAGAGGCAAGGGATATTTCAGAAGATCCTGACATAACTAGTCAGGCCAGAAAGCAAGGAAGTTATCTAACTTAGAATCACTTTGGTGGACATTAACCAGGATTTGAAACAGATTAGATTATTGAATGACTAATCTTCATTCATTCATTTGTTTATTAATGAGTAATTTTCATTCATTCATTCATTCATTCATTCATTTATGACTGTGTAGATTGAAGAGTCAATCTAATAAGCACCAATAAAGATAACAGGTACAATTCACCGACACCAAATCAAAAAAGCCAAACCAGTGCCCTGAACCAACTCCTAGGTACAGGGACTCCTGAAGCATCCTGAGTGACTAGTTTTAAACCTCCAGGCCTCACCTCAGTGTATTTGCTTGTTGTCAGCAAGTCTGCACATTGAAACAGCAACTAAATTGAGACCAAGAGCTCCCAGTGATAGAACAGAGCCTCACTGGTAATTTTTGGATACTATTAGGGGAACAACTTAATAATTTGAAAAAAAAAATTAGAAGAAATCAACCATTTTTCTCCTAAGGATTTTTCCCCCTTAAAGGAACTGTCATTTAGATTGTAACAATAGAGTCGAGGAGACAACGTTTCTCTGTATAGAAGACATCTAGCTAATAAATGAATAAATAATGTCATTGATGTTGTTATGTGCCGTTGAATCGATGGCGACTCACAACGACCCTATGCAAAATAGCTCTAACCCCTGTCCTATCCTCACCCAGTCTCACTGTCTCTGACACACCTGCCTCTATCATCTCAGTCACTGTGTCAATCCTTCTCATCCAGGGTCTTCCTGTCATGTTCTGCCCATCCAAATTTCCAAGCACATTGTCCTTCTTCAAGGACTGGTCATTAGCATATAACTATTATGCAACCTCTAATCAATTAATGAAACAGAATACTCTGGTAGTCTAGTGAATAAGGAGCTGTGCTGCCAACCAAAAGGCTGGTTCAAATCCACCAGGGTGGAGGGACAACGCAGGAGAGGAAGACCTCAGATGAGATGGACTGACACAGCAACTGAGGGAATGTGGGGAGGTGTAAGTGTGTCAGAGACAGTGAGACCGGCTCAGGGTAGGACAAACTTCAGAGATGTTGTATATGGGGTTGTTATGAATTGCAGGTGACTTGACAGCCACAACAACAACAAAATAAAGAAACCCAGAAAGTGAGGGCATGTGGAACTCTAACAACCACTCTCAGTGTATGGACCTTATTGGGATTCCCATCCAAACAAACTCTCATCTGGGGAAGGTGGACACTAGATATTTGATTATACAAAGAAAGGATTGTGAGCTTGATTTTAGATGCAAAAACAATGCGACTGCTTTTAACAGAATTTCTCACTTTCAGAGATAAAAAATGAAATATTTAAACATTAAACATGATTTAAGGTCTGAGATTTGTTTTAGAATAATACAGGGAAAGGGTATAAATTAGTAACACTGGGCAAGAGTGGGTAAAGTTGGTGAGGTCCATTATTATATGCTGTATTTATTTGCTATTTTTAGAAAAATAAAAGAGTGAGTAATTTGGGGGGGGGCAAAGATTTTGAAGTACCATCTCATGTACTTTGGGCATGTAGCCAGGAGGGACAAGTCCTTGGAGAAGAACATCATGCTTAGAAGGGTGGAGGGACAGCTCAGCAAAGGAAGACCCTGGATGAGATGGATTGATACAGTGACTGGATATAAGGGGGTAGGTGTGTCAGAGACAAAGAGCAGCTTGGTTTCATCCTCTCCAAGAGACATGTTAGTTCTCTTGGGCGTTCATGGTAAGTTCAATACTTTTTTCCAGCACCAAAACTAAAAGCTTCAATACATTGTTTCACACTATCCTTTATTCACATTGTAAAACTGTTCTCTTTTAAAAAAATAAAGTAAAAATATACCTTTAAAAAAACGGGCCATTTTTAAAGTTGCTTTTTTTTTTTTGCAAATGTTATAGTCCTTAATTACTGTAATTTTGCACCTGTTGTGTTATTTTTGCCAACTATGTCTCCCAGGTATGTGAGGATTTCCTGCAGAAGCACTAGCTTGCATCCTTTGGAAATGGAGGCAGCACAGCTGGAAAGAACTCACCTAGATTGTACAACATGTGCCTTACTTGTCATATTTCCTCAATGCAATCAGACATGAGAAAGACAAACATACTAGAAAACCGAGAGAACAAGAGAGAAAACAGCCACCGTCAATCTTATTTATGGCTGGTACAACTGTATGCCAGAAGCGGGGTGGGGGGAAGCAAAACCCAAGGGAATGATTTACAATCTATTGGAAAACAATGACAGAGTTCATTAAAATAGCTGTCTCAATTTTGGTATGTACAAAATCAATTATTGTCTTTCTACCTACATCTAGCAGCAAGTGAGAAAAACCAAGGGAAAGAAAGTAGCATTTACAAAACCAGTAAAATGAGGAATATGCTAAGACATGTAGTATTGATAGTGCACTTATGAATAAAGCTATGGGTAAACATAATATTGAATAAGTAGAATGATAAATCATTATTTGACTTTCTTACTCTCTCTTATTGCCATGCAAGCAGGAATTGACTGATAGTTAACCTTTCAATGGGTTTTTGGAGGCTACAAATAGCATGGAGAAGATTGCCCGTTTTCCTCACATGGAGCTACTAGTGAATTTGAACTGCCAGAAAGGTCACTGTTGGGTTAGCAGCACAACTCCCAAAGACTACATCATCAGTTAAACACATCATGAATTCCCAGGGAATAAAGCAGCTTTTCCCGGCACATTAGTAGACAAATCAGTGTTGTTGTTAGGTGCTGTCGAGTCCAGTCCAATCCGCAGCCATCCTATGAACAACCCTGTCCTATCCTGTGGCATCTTCACACTTCTGACACATTAGAGCCCATTGCAGCAGTCACCCTGTCAGTCCACCTGGTCGAGGGTCTTCCTCTCCTCAGACACCTCAGCCTTTCTGAACATCATGTCCCTCAAGGAACAGCGCCCCCTAGCAACATCTCCGAAGTATGTCAGGCGAAGCCTCATCATCTTTGCCCCCAAAGAACACTGGCTGGCTGCACCTTCTCCAACACATATTTGATTGTTCTTTAGGAAGATCAAGGGATGTTCAAGGCTCTTCTCCAACATGACAGCTCAAAGGCATCAATTCTTCTTTCATCCTTATTCATTATCCAGCTGCTCATGCCTGAATCAGAGGCACCTTAGTCCTCAAATTGACACCATTACTTCTCAAATATTTGGTGGTGGTTGTTATTGTTATGTGCCATCAAGTCCCCTGTTACCCATAGTGACCCTATATACAGCAGTTCTGAACTCTGCCCTGTCTTGAGCTAATCTCACTAATTCAGACACACCAACCCCCATTACCCCAGTCACTGTATCAATCCATCTCATCCATGGTCTTCCTCTCCTGTGCTGTCTCTCCACCATTTCAAGCATGATTTCCTTCTCTAGGGACCAGTATTTCCTGGCCACGTGTCTAAAGTATGTGAGATGGAGCTTCAAATTCCTAGCCTCCAAGGAGAAACTTGGTTTCACCCTCTCTAAGACAGATCTGTTTTTTTGGCAGTCCGTGGTATTATGTATATATAAGACTCTTCTCTAGCATCTCAAAGGCATCAACTCGTCTTCTGTCATCCTTAGTCATCTCTGAAGCACAACAAGTAATGTGAAGACCTTGGCCTGGATTAGACGCACCTTAGTCTCTAGACTGACATCATTGCTTTTCAGCACTCTGGAAAGGTCCCTGACAGCAGATTTTCCCAGTGCAATTCATCTTTTCCTGACTGCTGGTATTAAGAGTGTTGACTGTGGAGCTGACCAAACTGTAACTTTTAAACAACCTTAATCTTTTCTCCATCCATCATGGTTCTTCCAGTTGGCCCAGTGGTGGGAATCTTTGTTTTCTTGATGTTGAGCTTCAATCCATATTGAAGACTATTGTCCTTGGGCTTCTGCAGCAAGCGCTTCAGGTCTTTTTCAGTTTCAGCAAGCAAGGTTTTGTCATCTGCATAATGTAGGTTGTTGATGACTCTACTTCCAATCCTGATGCCACATTTCTCCTCATAAAGCCCTCCTTCCCTAATGATCTGTTCTGCATATAGCTTGAAAAGATATGGGGAAAGAATGCATCCCTGACACACTCCTTTTCTGATTTTGAACCACATTGTGTTTCCCTGCTCTGTTCTTAGGATTGCTTCCTTGTTCAAGTATAGGTTTCACATAAGCACAATCAAGAGTTCTGGGATTCCAATTTTCCTCCAAGAGTTCTGGGATTCCAATTTTCCTCCAGTTTAGCCACAAATTCTTGTGATTCACACAGTCAAATACCTTTACATCATCAACGAAACACAGATAGATATTCCTTTGGTACTCTCTGCTTTCTGCCAACATCCATCTGACATTGGCAGTAATGTCTCTAGTGCCACGATCTCTTTGCAGACTTTCTCAGAGCAATACATTTCCGGATTTCCTGGCTGCTGGTATCAAGGGTATTAATTGTCCATCCAAGTAAGATGAGTTTGTTGACAGTTTCAACCTTTTCTCCATCTATTATGATGTTGCCTATCAGTCTGGTGTAAGAATTTTTGGTTTTTTGACGTAGAGATGCTATCAGTATTGAAGCCTGTATTCTTTGATCTTTTACAACAAGTGCTTCAAGTCCTCCTCACTTTCAGCAAGCATGATTGTGTCATCTGCATAACTCAGATTATTGATCAGCCTTCCTCCAATCTTCATAGAGTACAGCTTCTTGAATAATTTTCTTACACAGATTAAATAGGTATGGAGAGAGAATACAACCCTGATGCACTACTTTCTTAATTTTAAACCATGTAGTGTTCCCCTGCTTTGCTCACACACCAGCCTCTTGTATACGTCTAGGTTTCACATGAGTACCATAAAGTGTTCTGGGATTTGCATTCTTCTTGTTACACATAACTTGTTCCATATAGTCAAACACCATTGCACAGTCCATAAATCATAAATAGACATTCTTCTGGTATTTTCTACTTTCAGCCAGGATCCATCTGACATCAGCAATGGAAGTTCCCTATCTATGTACTGTTCTAGCCTTTTCTGAATGATTTTCAGCAGCAGTATTTTGCTTACATATGATATTAATGATTTTGTTCAATGGTTTCCACATCCTCTTGGATCACCTTTCTTGGGAATCAGAACAAATATGGGCACCTTCCAATTAGCTAATCCTCTAAATTTCCTGGCATAGACAAAGCAGTGCAGTAGATCCCAAACAGATCCAAACAGCCAGGATAATTTAAAGTACAATAAAGATAGCATTTCAGCCTCTATGGAAAAGATTCATGAAATAGTTCTGGCCACAGTTAGGTATATATTTGATAACCAATGATTTATAGAAGAAAATGACTAAATCCTTACAAAGACCCACTCAGATGAAATTCTACATATGTCTAATACTTACATGTTTTAAAATAAAATCACAATAGGTCTAAATGAAAATTTTATAATTTAAAAAATAATCTTAGGAGTGTGACAATTGTACCAAGAATGAAAAGCTCAACCTTAAGAGAAAAAGGTGCATTAAATGTTCAACAAAGTAAAACATATATTATAAAAACTTAAATGATAGAGTAAGTTGGGAAAGCATTTGCAGTATAAATTAAAGGCTCATTTCCTTTACATGTCCAGAATAGTACAAATTCGTAAGAAACACCAAGACTCCAACAGAGCTATTAGTGAAGGAAATCAACAGGCAATGCACAAGGAAAGAAATACTACAGTTTATAGACATATGAAAGGGTGTTTAGTTTCATTTAAGATGAAAAATATGCATGGTCAATGAGCAAGGCGCTTGTCTTCATCCGTCGTTCAAGGGCTAAGATAAAACAATCAGCTCACTGCCTAATCTCAAGCACAGCCAAGGTAAGTATAACTGACCTTGTCTTTGAAAAGGGATATTTGGCAATGTCATCTGATAGATGGTATCCCAGCTGGTTTCTAGCACAATCCATCAATGTTGACACACACAGAGTCTGTTATACTGCTAAATCTAGGGATTGCTTCTATCAGAGAACCCACACAAACATGTCACAAGAATGTTCCCTGCTTCACTGGTCAGAATTATGTCCTACAAAACAGAATTCTCTGCAGTCACTTGTGGACCTTCTATCAGAAAGAATATCAATCCTTATGGGAAGAGACCATCCATAGCAGAATGCCTAGTTGGTTTGAACCAGCGAGTATCAGGCCAGCAGTCTGACACATAAAGCATTGTGGCACCAGTGCTCAAAAGCAATCAATGAAAGCCCTCAACAGAAAACTGTCCAATAGAATGGGACAAGGCAAGCTCCCTAGGCTGGAAGGCACAGCTGTCACAGTAGACTGGAGCATGACAACGTCTGAAAATATGGGGCAGGGATGGAAAGTGCTTTGTTCTATGCAAATGGTCACTGTGAGATGAGCTGACTCAGTGACAACAACAGGTGTTTATTCTCGTCAATGCAGGAAATTTCCAGAAAGATCCACAAGAAATTTAATAATGCCTTTCATTAAAGACAAGAACTAGGGGAGATGGACAGCAGAGATTTCAAGAGTAGGATTCATTCTTAACTGGTAGACTTATCAAAAGCACTATTGTGAAAAGAAAAAAAAACACAAAAAAACACACAAGCAAAACCCTCTACTAGTGAGTAAGCATGTCTGCTTAAGGACTAAGGTGCACTTGAGCCAAATCATGGTGTTTTCTGCTACTTCCTGTGAATTTGAAGTTGTACAATGGAGAAGAAAACAAAAGATTTGGTGCTTTTGAATTCTGGTTTTGGAGGAGAATATTGACTATAAGAACTGCTAAAAGAACAAACAAATCTGTCTTGAAGAAAATGTAATTAGAGTGCTTCTTACAAGCAAGTATGGTGAAACTTCATCACAGTTACTTTATGCATATTTTCAGGAGGAGCCCATCCTTAGACAGAGATATCTTGCAGGGAAAGTTAAAAGGTCTGCAAAAGAGAGAAATATCCTCAAGTGGATAAGATGATACAGTGACCACCTCGATGGGCCTGAGCATGACAGACACCATGAAGATGGTGCAGGATGGGGGTGGAGGACAGATTTGCAGTGCAGAGGGTTACTATGAGACAGTTTCACCACTGCTGCCTCTAAGGAGCACGTTGGTTGCACTTCCTCCGAGGAAGGCTTGTTTCTTCTTTTGGCAGTCCACTTTGGTTGTTAAGTGCCACTGAGATGACTACAATTCATAGTGACCCCAGGAATGATGGCTCTGAACCTTTCTTGTGCCATCTTCATCATCTCAGACACACTCAAGCCCACTGTTAGTCACTGTGTCAATTCATATCCTTCACTGACTCTCCACATTTCCAAACATGATACCCGGTTCCAAGGACTGGCCCCTCCAAACAACATGGCTAGATGTATGAGACAGAGTTTTACTATTCTTACTTCCATGTAGCAGCTTGGTTGCACCTTTATCAAGACAATCTTGTTTGTTCATTTGGTAATCTGTGGGATACTCATACCTTCTCTAACACTACAGCTCAAAGGTATCAATTCTTCTGTCACTCTTATTAATTCTACAACTTAGAGATGCATATCAAGTAATTGACAAAGTCACAGCTTGGATCAGGTTCACCATAGTCTTTGAACAGAAACCATAGTAATTCATAACTTTAGAGAGGTCTCTGAAAGAAGAAACCATTTCCTGGCTACTGGTGCCAAAGGTGCTCATTGTGAATTGAAACAAAATTAAATCATTGACAATTTCTGTCTTTTCTCCATCTGATATGTCGTTGCCTACTGGCTTGGTGTTGAAGACTTTTGTTTACCTGATGTTGAGATGTTACTCATATTGAAGGCCATAGTCTTTGATCTTCTGCAAAAGTGTTTCAAGCCCTCCTCATTTTCAGCAAGTATGGTTATGTCATCTGCAAAATGCAGGTTGTTCATGAGTGTCTCTCTGATCCTGATGCCATGTCTTCTTAACAAAATTCAGCTTTTCAAATTACTTGTTTAGTATATAGATTGAAGAGGTATGGAGAAGGGATACAAGTCTAACTCACACCTTTCTTGATTTTAAATCATGCAGTGTTCCCTTGCTCTGTTCAGTCACCGGCTTCTTGGTATCACATGAGCACAATTAACTCCATGACTAAAGAGATGTAAATAAAAACAGTAATGAGATATCATCTCATCCCAGTAACAACAGGCAGTTCAACAAAATAAAAATAGTAAATTCTGGAAAGAGTATACGGCAAATGGAATGCTCATATACTGCTAATGAGAATGTAAAATGGTGAAATCATGATGGAAAGCAATTTGATACTTCCTTAGAAAGTTGAGAACAGAAGTATCATTTAATCCTGCAATCCTATTTCTAGGTATATATCCCAAAGAAATAAGAACTGCAACACAAACTTATTAATACCCATGCTTATTGCAGCATTATGTAGAATGGCAAAGAAACAATCCAAATAGTCTTTAACTATTAGCTAAAGGAATTGTGGTACATTCAAACAATGGGGTATGGTGCATCACTAAAAAGTATTAAGAATATTTTAAATCCTGCACTACATGGATGAATCTAGAACAAATTATGTTGAGTCAGTCCAAAAGAACAATCATAGATTAAGAACACTGTTGTAAAAAGATAAGGAAAAGTTTGCACACAGAATCAATCTTGGAAGGATAACAGTCATGAGAAAGCAAAAAGAAAAGAGTGAAAACTAATAAAAGGATAATCTTGGAGAAAGAAAAGATAATACACAGTTAGGGCTTGATTAGACATTGTAATGAAACAGTACATGAATCAATGTCAATTAACGTCATTAGAAAAAATATCTATGAATGATTGTATGAGAAACCAATCTGAAATATAAACAAAATCTAATATGTGAAAGCTTTATTCCTTCTAACGGAAAATTGCATAATTCTGTATTAAAAGTATTCAAAAGGATAACTTAGCTCTGGCAGCTTAGAGATAAGGGGTTGCACTTTCAACGCAAAGGCAAATGATTCAAATCCACCAGATGTGCGATCTCTTCCAGTGTAATTTGATGACTCTGAAAACCTGCTAGAGGGTCAGCTACATATCAGTTCTGACTTGACCAGTACATAAAACAACAGCAACAACCCCTATTCCTGCTAGCTTAAAATGACATAATTCTTTCTAAAAAGCCCAGAGCACAGTCACTTTGGTTTTCCTAACCCTCTCACCTAGACCCACAGGTTCACTTTACCCTTGTCCTGCCAACAGCATCGAGTTGTGCTCATGCCCTCTCACAGTCCGCAGAGGAGGTGCGAGCTGTCCTCACCCTAGAAGTCTAAGTGAAACAGGTTTGAACCAAATTGCTCATATGAAGAGCAAATTAAGGTCCTTTGACTTGATCATTATGTTATTTGTGGTGGTGGTTAGATGCTATCAAGCTGAGTGACTCAGTGACCCTATGAACAACAGTCCTATCTATCTAACTCTGTCCCATCATGTGCCATCCTCATCACTGTAAGAATCTGTAAAGAAGGAAGTATGAGGGACAAGTTCAATACAGGTCTGGAAGTCCAGAAACTGGGGTGTCCACAATGCACTGGACAAATTTGCAAAAGATCTACTAAGTGCTAAAAGCCAAAGTTGTCATTTTGAGGATGAAGTGTACATGGCTTAAGCCATTGTATTTTCTTTTGTTTCATATACATGTAAAAGCCAGACAGTGTCTAAGGAGAAGCAGAGCAAAGAATGGATGTCTTTCTACTACAGTGCTGAGGAAGACTGACTAGGCCAAAGACCATTTTGGTTTAAGAGCCTCATGTTTCCAGGAGTTGACACTCTTGCAATCTCATCAGTGAAAGTTCTAGTGTCACCTCAAAGATAACACCCAGATATTAGAGCCACTGCCTGAATTCTGGTGCACAGTATGGATTACACTCTCCCATCAAGACAGATTACCAGCCAGAACTGTCCTAACCATGAGCAGAGCCTCACAACACAGCTCATAGGCCATTCTGTAAGTTACCAGGAGAAAAGAGTCAGAAAGCTGATTTCAAATTCTTATGCAGAACTCTTTAACTCTTTCCATGGGAATATTTGCTTTCCTACAAAAAGGTAGTGAAACATTTTACTTTCTCTCTTCATCTTCCTGCCTGGAATAGACAACGATGTCTACAACCATGCAGAGATTATGGAACAATGAAATGGCAGCTTAGAAGAGAAGGCCAAGAGAAACAGAAATGTTGATCCTGACATCACAAGGCCACTGAGCCTCCAGCCATTCATTCACTTCTAAACTTCTTTAAGCAAAACTAGTATTTCCCTATGTCTACATGCTAAACTTAAATGGGCATTTTGTTACTTGTAGCCAAATGCATTCCTACATTCATGATGTTGTGTGCCCTAGAGTTGGAACCAACTCATAGCTGACTCTTAGCCAGGTTTTCAGAGGCTGTAAATTGCACAGGAAGAGACTTCTCATCTTTACCCCATGGGTCAATTCTTTGGGTAGACAGCATAGCTCATTTCTCACTAGGTCACCAGAGCTCCCTAAACTCATGATGGTGTTTAATCTTTATGATTTTCTGTTCCTTCTGTTGAAATTTTTTGGCTTGTGAAGGCTCTGTTGAATATAAAATTTTCTAATACCATGGTATGTGCTATTACTTTGTCTCTATATTTGCAATTAAGTCAAAGAGTTTCTCTCTTATTGTTTGTTGTCGTTGTTATGTGCCATTGAGTCGTTTGCAACTCATAGCGACCCTATGTACAAGAGCTCTAAATGCTGTTCTATCCTGTGCCAACCTCGCCATCCCAAACACACTTATTCCCACCAGAATCGATCACAGAATCACTCCATCTCATCGAAGGGCTTCCTCTCCTTCGCCGCCCCTCCACTCTGCCAAACATGATGTCCCTCTCCAATGACCAGTCCCTCCTTGCAACATGCCCAAAGTATCTCAGACGAAGCTTCAGAATCCTTGATTCCGAGGAGCAGTCCAGCTTCACCTTCTCCAGGACAAACCTGTTTGTTCTCCTAGCAGTCCATGGTATATTCAACACTCTTCTCCAGCACCACAGCTCAAAGGCATCAATTATCTTTCTATCAACCCTTTTCACTGTCCAACTATCTGATGCATACCTTTTCAATCTGTAAGCAGAACAGATCATTCGGGAAGCAGGGCTTTATGGGGAGGAGTGTGGCATCAAGATTGGAGAAATACTCATTAACAAACTACATTATTCAGATAACATAACCTTGCTTGCTGCAACTGAAAGAGCCCTGAAGCTTGCTGCAAAATGTCACGGACTGTAGTCTTCAATATGGATTGAAGCTCAACATCAAGAAGACAAAAATTCTCACCACTGGGCCAATTGGCAGCACCATAATACATAGAGAAGAGACTGAGGTTAACAGCTACAGGTTTGTCAGTTCCACAATCAACACTCTTAATACGAGCAATCAGGAAATCAAAAGATGAATTGCAGCCTTCATTCTGCACTCCTGTCATGACAATAATACCTAACCACCTATCCCTTTGAAACAGTTGTTTCAATGCAGTATACATTATTTATCCCACCTTTCTCAATCTACAACCAACCCTGATGTCAGTCCTGTTTTACAACAGTGGCATTATGCAGTATTTGTCCTTTTGTGACTAAGATATTTCACCCAGCATAATGTCCTCCAGGGTCACCCATTTTGTATTTCATGAGCTTTTTTTTTTTTTTGTAAAAGTCATCAAACTTTTATTAAAGTGTCCTTTACACCATAGTATTCTTAATGCAATCAGGATAGAAGCTAAGACATATAGACTAATAAATAACTTAATGTCTTACAATGGATATCTGCTGTGGTTGCACATAATCAAAATTATTATCTGCCCAACAGATGGGTACTATGCCAGTTGGATAAAACTTGTAGTTGAACAGCTTTTGAGAAAATGGCTGGATATCAGAGAAGAATTTTTTGTCATCTATTTCCCATGAAATAACTGAAATACTTTGGTTTTCAATTGCAAAGACTAAAGTAATTTAGAATACACTTCTTTTTTTTATTTCCATTCATTCATTGTTGCACTTTTCTCCCCTCTCCCCCCTCCCCCCTAGTGCACTACCTTCTTGGAAAAGTAAAAGAAAAATTCTTTCATTGTCCTACAATCCCTCCCCCCAGGTCCACTCCACTATACAGCCTTTGCTCTGGACTCCTGTCATGACAAAAATACCTAATAATTTTCCCTCTTAAACAGTTTCCTCCCTCATCTGTTTCAATGCAGTATATATTATTGAACCCATCCTTCTTAGTCTCCTCCCAACCCCGAGGTCAGTCCTGCTTTACAGCAGTGGCACCATGCAGTATTTGTCCTTTTGTGACTGAGATACTTCACTTAGTATAATGTCCTCCAGAGTCACCCATTTTGAATAATATTGAAT
>NW_006400231.1:432123-438326 GCF_000299155.1 Elephantulus edwardii | reverse complement strand
CATTCCAGACTCTTATGATAATCATAATGCCCTGAAATATATTACTTTTAAACTATTATCTCCTTCATTGGCTTCAATGCAGTAAACATAATTTATCCCATTTTTCTCGGTCTTACTCCCACCCTGATATCAGCCTCATTCTACAACAGTGGCACCATATAGTATTTGTCCTTTTGAGACTGAACTATTTCACTCAGCATAATGTCCTCCAGAGTCACCCATTTTGAATAATATTGCATGAGTTCCTTGTTTTTCAATGTAGCATAGTATTCCATTATGTGAATATACCACAGCTTCTCTATACATTGGTTTGCTGATGGGCACTTAGTTTGATTCCAACTCCTTGCTATTGTGAACAAAGCCACGATAAATGTGGGTGTGCATATATCTGCTTGAATGTCAGTTATGATCTCTTTAGGGTTTATTCCCAGTAGTGGAATTGCTGGGTCAAATGGTATCTCTATTTGCAACTTTTTGAGAAAGCATCACACCACTTTCCACAGTGTTTGCACCATTTTACACTCCCACCAACAGTGAATAAGGGTTCCAGTCTCTCCACAACCTTGCCAGCATTTATTGCTTGCTGTTCTGTTAAATTTTGCAATTCTGACTGGGATGAGATGATATCTCATAGTTGTCTTGACTTGCATCTCTCTTAGAGCTAGGGATTTTGAACATTTCTTCATGTGCTTGTTGGTCATCTGAACATCTTCTTCGGTGAAGTGTCTGTTCATATCCTATGCCCATTTTTCTACTGGATTATATACCTTTATCTTGTTCTGGATATAACTCCCTTGTCTGAGATGTCATTACCAAATACTTTTTCCCAGTCTGGTGGAGACGAGCTTTTTGTTTTTCACAGTGGGGTATTCCATTGTGTGAATATACCACAGCTTGTCTAGCCATTCGTTTGTTGCTGGGCACTTAGGTTGTTTACAACTCCTTGCTATTGTGAACAAAGCCGTAATAAACATGTGTGTATGTATGTATCAATGAATGATGTGTTAAAAAATTAGTTTTAGGTACATGTATGATGGGCAGTCTTTTCCAGTGTGATTAACTGCCTCTGAAAACCTGCCAGAGGGTCAGCTATGGGTCAGTTCCAACTCGATGGTACATACCACCAAGAACAACATATTGTATGTATTTATATATTTATTTTATTTCACAACAAAAATAGAAGCTCTTGTGGCTTCCCTTCTCAGCACATTTATGACAGTACATCTCAGCAAATGGCAAAAGACAGGTACTTATTTAGGACTCTATAAATCTTTAATAAACGAATCAATTAACAACAACAAAAGATTAATTGTATTGGGAAATCTGCTGTCATGGACCTCTCCAGAGTGGTGAAGTGCAACTATATCAGTCTAGAGACACAGGTGTCTAATCTAGGCCACGGTCTTTGCAACTACTTGTTATGCTTCAGAGAGTTGGACAATGACTAAGGATGACAGATGAAGAATAGATGTTTTTGAGTTGTGGTACTGGAGAAGAGTCTTGAACATACAATGGACTGCCAAGAAAACAAATAAGTCTGTCTTGGAGAGGGTGAAATCAACTTTCTCCTTGGAGGTTAGGATTTTGAAGCTCTGTCTCACATACTTTGGGCACATGGCCAGGAGAGACTGGTCCTTGGAGAGGAACATCATGCTCAGAAGGGTGGAGTGACAGTACAGGAGAGGAAGACCCTGGATGAGAGGGATTGATACAGTATCTGGGGCAATATGTGTTGGTGTGTCAGAATTAGTGAGACTGGATCAAGACAGGGAAGGGTTCAGAGCTGCTGTATTCAGGGTCTCTATATATCACAGGCAATTCATTGGCACATAAGAATAACATATAGTGGGTCGGTTTTTAAAAATTTATTTAAGCCTCTGGTTTAGAGTCAACAAGACCTCAAAGAGAGCCTTTGTATTTAAAGTTGGTTGTTATATTTTGGAGGAACATTCTTCTAGGTGTTATAGTACTCTTCTGTCAATATGCTGAGGTAACCTGGGGCTGCTGTGATGCTGAACCTCGTGCTACTGGAGTGTCAAATGCAATAACGGTTACCATGGTGGACAGTGTTTGGTGGAGTTCCCAGATTAAGACAGTTTTGGAAGCAGGAGTGCTATCCATTTACTAAACAACATGCCTCTGGAAACTCTATAAACTTTGATAAATGTTGATAGTTATAGAAAGGCTTTAGGCCATTTGTTCATAGGGTCGCCATGAGTGGTGCTTGACTCGAAGGCAATCAACAACAACAACATTGACTCCAACAATTCAAAGCCATTTTTACTCACTTTGAACAACAAGGATGGGCACTCTCATCCCAAGCAATTTACTGCCTCTGAAAACGAGTCATTTCTGACTCAACAGCAAACAACATACACACACTGAAAGTCAAAACTGGTTTGAGTCAGTTAATGTATTTTGAACAAATGTGAGTTAGTTTAGCCTGGTTAAAAACCAATTATCTGAAGAGAAATTTGAGAGGCTTCTGATCTTAGACTTCACTTCTTTCTTAAGTAAGAAAACAGAGTGATAAAGGTGTAAGGTAATTTCTTTCTGAAGATTAATTTACTTTCTCCCAATACAGAAACCTGCATTGTTTTTTATAACAATAGCAGAGACAGGACACATCATCCCAGTGAAGAGAAGGACTCTAAAAATTTTTCACTTTGATATTTGACATTGATGCCATCTCCGCAGACTCCTCTTGGAACCCTATAAGGCCACCAGATAACTGAGAGAGTGCAAACATTACCATGAGCCCCACAGAGGTGTTTAACTACACCAGAGAATTACAGAGAAAGAGGGCAATTTGTATTTCTTATAGAACATTAAAATTGTATTAACCTCCACCAAAAAAAGGGGGCAGAGGGTAATAAAAGGGAAGGTAGCAAGAAATGGAGATTCTGAAAACAATTTGGATGCAATTATATAAACTATGACTGAAGGTGTTATTTCATAATAAGCTGCCAATACACGCATGTTTTAATCTATTCATTCAACAAACCAGAGTCATGTGTGACTCAGCTGCCAAAAGTTTAAGTAAATGACACAATCACTATTTCCTGCATCAAAGCAGGCTTACCAGTTGAGCCTCTGTTCCCATTACTGGATCCATTCAACCTTCAGATCATCAAATGCCTGAACACTTTGCATTGTGATAGCATCATCTCCACCTTGCAAGTGTGTTTTCCAAGCAACTTTGTAAGAGAAACAAGAAGTAAAAGCACCTGCCCACCAATAAAGAAAATTTAAAGTCACTTACCAGCCACAAAACTTGGAAATGATGCCACTTTCTTTGTCTATTTAGAAATAGAAAAAGAAAACAGGATGTCTGTAAGCAGATGCTATCTAATGCCACGTGAAAAGCTAAATCCCTGAATGAATGGTATTCCCAGATGTAAACTAAGTGCATAAAATCAATCTCATGTAGGCATTTTGATGCTGTGCAGGAATACATGTGGGTAACTCCCAAGGGAAACCTTTTGGTGCACAGTCTACCACTGAAAACCTAAACGCCTTTAAATTAGCATGACACTTCATGGGAACACTTCCCCTCATTAGTTAAAGACTATTAATTCAATGGGTGTCAAACCTGTGGCACCAAATAGTCACCATGCTGAAAAGAAATTTAAGGAGAGTTGGGCCTCACTTTGTGGGCAGCCACCATTTTCATCAAAGTTAGAAACCTCATACTTTGCTTAAGGTCTTACTTTTATGCTTTCTACCACCGCAAGCTTACTAGACACAAGACTGCTTTTCAAAATCATGTTGTGTGTTTAGAATAGTGGTTCTCAACAGGGATTATTTTGTTCAAAGGGGATATCTGACAATGTATGGAGACAATTTTGGTCATCAGGCCTAGAAGATGGTCCTATATATTTAGCAATTAGAGACCAGGAATGCTGATGTACATCCTGCAGTACAAAAAATAACTTCCTTATCAAAGAATTACCCAGGCCTAAATGTTAACAGTGTCATTACTGAGAAGCCTTGGTTTAGAATACAGCATCAAGCCAAGTGGTAGGATGCATTTCTGGGCCATCAGCAATACAGATACACTACGGTGTGATCCTGAATCATCTCTTCCCTTATAAGGACACCTGAGACATACTCTCCCCCAGTCACTTGCTAGGATGAGAATATCAGGGAGTTAGTGGGTAAGCAGACCTCCATGCGGAAGGTCCTGGCTTACAACACTGTTGGAACTTGCATCCTTGAGGAAAATTACCTCTGGAATGTTGTTATTGTCAATGGGTCCGTTGAGATCGGAGCGCTGCTGCTTCCTTGGCTGTTCCAAACCATTGCAAACCTGAATACCAGGAAATTGAAAATATTGTGTTTATACACTAAAATAAGCCAGACAAATGCACATACATGAGCAGACATGCGACATGATACCAAGTTTGCAAACTGTGTGCACGTGTGTGTGCATCAAGCTGCACACATAAACATATATTTTATCTTGAAACTTTTCTTTAATCTATTTATCAGACCTCCAAAAAAAGTTTTTTAAATCATAGTTAACCCCCCATAATATTTCTATTGAGAAGAAATTAAAAACAGTCAATTTGTCGCAAAGATATTTCCCAAATGTTCTCTTAAAGAGGACCTTAAGCCATAATCTTCTTAACTGACTAGAAGGTAAAGTTTTTGGATACTTTCTCTACTTCTGCCACCTTAAAAACAGACACAACCTGAGCATTTGAATCCAAAGTCACTGTCCAGAGAATTAAAGAGAGGTAAATGACTGGAATAGCACATCAGCAGAGAACTGCCAGAAGTCTAGGCTGGGTTTAGAAGGGGCCGTGGTACTAGGGATATTGTAGCTGATGTTAGATGGATCTTAGCTGCAAGCAGGGAATACTAGAAGAATGTCTATCTGTGTTTCATTGATTATGCAAAGCCGTTTGACTGCGTGGATCATAACAAACTGTGGCTGACTCTGAGAAGAATGGGAATCCCAGAACACTTGATCGTTCTAATGCGAAACCTATACTTGGACCAAGAGGCAGTCATCAGAACAGAGCAAGGAAACACTGCATGGTTCAAAATTGGGAAGGGTGTACGCCAGGAATGTGTCCTATTTCCATACCTTTTCAACCTGTATACAGAGCAGATTATCCTGGAGGCTGGGCTCTATGAGGAGAAATGTAGTGTCAGGATTGGTGGAAGATCTATCAATAATCAGCGTTATGCAGATGACACAACTCTGCATACTGAAAGTGAGAAGGACCTGAAGTGCTTGCTGCAGAGGCTCAAGGAGCCTTCAATACGGATTGAGGGTCAATATCAAGAAGACAAAGATTCTCACCACTGGACCAATTGGTAGCATCAGGATGGATGGTGAAGAGATTGAGATGGTTCACAGCTTTAGTTTGTTTGGCTCCACAGTCAACACTCTTGGCACCAGCAGCCAGGAAATTAAAAGACATATTGGATAGGAAGTCTGCTGTTAGGGATCTCTCCAAAGTACTGAAGAGCAATGGTGCACTCTGAAGACTAAGGTGCATCTGATACAGGCTATGATCTTTGCAATAATTTGTTATGCATCAGAAAGTTCAACAATGACTAGGGAAGACAGAAGGAGAATTGATGCCTTTGAGCTGTGGTGCTGGAGAAGAGTATTGAATGTGCCATGAACTGCTAACAAAACAAACAGATTCAGCGATGCAGCGCCAGCGAGAGCGATGCAGCGTGAGAACACCGCCACCAGACGGGAGAACGCCACCGCCAGACGGGGTTCCACCGCAAGAGGGGCCGGGAAGAGACCCGGGAAGAACAACAGCCAGCCACCTACCCTGGAACTCCAGAGGAGCAAAGACTGTGAGACCCCAGAGGAACGAAGAGTACCCAACACTGTGTGACCCCCCTGCAACCCACACCTGTGTGACCCTTAACACACAGGGTGCTGCTGCATAAACCCCCAGAAGCACCCAAGCCCCGCCCCCACCTCTTGGTGATAGTGTCCAAGCCCTGTGCTCCTTACCCCCTAGTCCCTTGCTTTCCTTCCCTTCCCCCACGCCCCTTGCAGCTCTACAACCACACATCTCAACCCCCACCACCGCCCTGTGACCTCAGGGCACCACCTTGGATCCAGCCATCACCCGGAGCTATCAGGCGAGCTGTTGAGGAACTAACCAGGCAGGAGAAAGGCCAGTTGCAACACCCCCACGATACATCTTCAAGGATATGAACATGTACGG
>NW_006400231.1:416705-430362 GCF_000299155.1 Elephantulus edwardii | reverse complement strand
GACACACTGACAAAGAAGATTAATCAGAACTGGCTTTGACAAGCACTGTGGCATTTGGACAAGAACAAACTGGGAGGAGGGTAGAGAGAATAGTGGAACAATGAATGAATGGAAACCCAAAATCTCTGTAAATGTTTATGAAAAATTAATAAAGTATAATTATAGAAAAAAAAAGAACATTTTGGAAATTAGGATCAATTACTAGCAAGGTAATGATGATAACTGTAATGACGGTGATGGTGATGCTACCACATTTACCTAGTGTTTTATGATCTGCAAAGCCCCCGTGAGAAAACAGGGTCCCATGTGTTGGTACTAAATGCCAGAGTCTCCCAGAGCTAAAGTGATACAGCCAGGTGTAGACACTGGTCCTGGTCCAAGCCCTGTCCTACAGTCGTCATATTCTCTGATGTATGTCAGGCTCCCATGGAAGAACAGAGCCTAGAGCAAAGTAAAGGCTTGGCCTCACCCTCTCAGCACTGAGAACTAAAGTAACATGCACGGAACAGCTGGGAGGATTCCTAGCAAAGGGTCACATCCCCTTTCATACTGACAGCAGAAGAAGAGGGGGTAGAAGGCGACGGAATGGAATGGATATTCAGAAATAAATTGGGAGATGGGGAGAATTTAACACAGAGGGGAAAGAAAAGATGCAGTCACAACTTAGGAGAAATCCAAGTGCCACCTGCACAGGGCTGGCCTTTCTGGAGCTGAAGGGAGCTAGGTCCAGCCGAGTTCAGATGGGGCTGGTCCCTGCTCTCAACATTCTGCTGAATCCAAAGGCCATGTACTGTCCCTGAGCCTCAAGAGCCCTTCGGGGGACATGCACTCTGTGACCTCAATATTCCCTGATGAAGAACGTCTGCCTGCATGCTCTGCAGTTCTGGTACAGTCCTGTTTCCAGAACCATAACCAATGCCTACCTGGTTGTAGTGGAGATGGAGGCCAGGCTCCATTGCCCAGGGGATGCCAATGCTGACCAAGTCCAGTGATGGTGACCCTTTCTATAAGGTTGAGGCTGAACCCCAAACACTTTCTCCAAGGACCCTTCTAGAACAGGTTTGCTGTCAAAGCCTACCATTTGCTCCCACCCCCAGCTCTGACCTGTTATGACCACTACATCAGAAGGCTTCCCAAAGGAAGTGACAGGAAGATCACCCCACATATGACTTATATCCTTCATAAGCAACCTTCTCAATTCAGACACCCACCCAGGCAACCCTCCATTGAATACATGTTCTGTTTTAACGTTCATATGGACTATGTCAGTATTGTAACATCTTGTTTGAAAGTTTTCTATTGCAACTTTCCCAAGCCCAAATTCATGGACATCGCTCCTTATAGCCGACACTACCATGCCCACAACTGAGCAGGCAGTAACTGCCAGAAACCCTCAGAGAGCCAACGACAGAACTTCGCTCACCACAGCATCACAAGTATTTCAGCTCAGGGAAGAAGAAAAATGTTTTCTGGTGGAGGAAAGGCCAGGATGCAGAGCCAGGAATTTACTCTTGTTACGGTGCCTGAGTGCACTGTGGGAAAAGCAGTGGCCGCAGTACAGTACCTCTGGCAGATGGAAGAGATGTCATCTGTGAAGGTGTAAGGGTTAAAGCTTGGCCAATCTTGGTGCTTTTGTGTGAAGAAAAAAGTAGTCCTCAGACTAAAGAGCTCAGCTTCAGCTACAGCTTGTGGCTTGCTGGGTGGGAGACCTGGCCTAGATGCCACCATGATATGTGCCCTTCCTGGGAGAACTGGATGCAGAGCCAGAGTCTTGAAGCCCTTAAGGAACACAAGGATTCAAGCCCAATTTAGAGTTTCCCTCCAATGTTTATATAGGTTAGTCTCTTTTCTCCACATTAGAATTTTTTTTTCCAAGTAGCTCTCAACCAAGGCTGCTCATCACCATAACAACCAAGCTCTCACTAAACAGCCTAGTTGTTTCCAAGAGGGAAGGGAGGGCAGGTTTGGAGGCTGCTCCATGAGTGATTCCATCTGGTGCTCTAATTTCCATGTCAAGTCTTGGCAGTGTAAGTCGAGCATCTGAAGTTAACACAAGAAGTCCACACTGCCTCTGGGTGCCCAGCATCTGAGATTGAGATGCTATACACATCCTTCTGCACTGTTCCCAAGGTGCCTCAAAACAAGATGCAAGGCCAAGCAACTGCCACACTTCACAGCAAACAGGGTAAGCAGAGCCATAGCTTCTGCTTGGTGACAGTGAAGGTCATTCTCAGTGCCACACGGAGAAAGTTCTGGAAAAACCTGAGAGAAGACTCAGTGCCAGAATTCTTGTCTTTCATATGGGAGACCTGGGCGCGGTTCCCAGTCAGTAAACTAACTGCCAGTGGAGACTCCTCCTTTGCTATGATGCTGAGCAGGTCTCAGTGGAGCTGCCAGAGTAAATGCCAGTGAGGATGGAAGGCACTCATCATAGCTACTTTAGGAAACCAGCAATGAGAACTCCATGTATCACAAAAGTCTGACATGTAACTGACCAGGCCATGGTGCAGGGCTATGCTGCATCTGTGATCATCAGTACTCAGTGCCAGTTAGCAACAAGGGTGATTACAGCTGAAAGACTGATGAGAAGTGAAATCCACCCATGTGGCAGGGACAACTCCAGGAGCAATGAGGGCAGGACACTGGAGAGATAGGTATATCTTGTTCAGCAAGCAGTGGTACCTAGAAACAGCTGTTTAAGGCAGAGGGGACTTGCCTGAGATAAAAACATCTTCATTTAAATAAATTGTATCATGGATGAAATAAAAATGAATTTTCTTTAAGGTGTCGATTCTGATATTGTCAACTTGGTTAAACTGAAAATCTAACAATCTAACCCACCTTACACAATAAAACAGCAAATTTAGCTAACATTCACTCACATGCATTCCATCTTAAATAAGGAAAGACTATTCCCAAGCATTCCCCTAGGGTGGAAAATACATTATGACGATATGGTGGAGCCTGAGTGAGGGGAACTAAGGAAGTTACCTGTGTTTTTCTCATCTCACGTGTGAGGCCAGTGGTAGGGGAACCTGGGCTAATAAATTGCTTGCTTAGGTGACACTGTTACCTTGGAATTGTTTAATGATCACTGTGTTCAAGAGAGCTGGAGCATCCCACCTATTTGATATTTTAACAAAGATTTAATCTTCTCAGACAGTAGAAGGGTCAGCCCTAGGCTCTGATCCCAATGTCAAAGCCCAAGGGTTTAAAGCATAGTCAAATACACCAACAACAAGCAAGTGCCCAGTTACCCCACGATCAACTCTGACTCATAATAAGCCCACACATATCAGAGTAAAATGGAACTCCACAGGTTTCAATGTCTGATTTTAGATAGTGTGGTCTCCAGGCCTTCCTTCTGAGAGGGTGGTGGACTTGAAGTTTCAACCTTCCTTTTAGCAATCAAACGTATTGTTTGCACCCCTCACATATTCTAACTGCAGGGGTCAAACTTCAGGCACCTTGGACATTTCCTTTCAAAAGCCCTAGAATTGGGCCCCTGGGATACATATGGCTTTAAAAAAAATATCACAACACTCTTCTTTTTCTTCTCTCTTTCTCATAATTCAGGTTACTCTTGTGATATGTAACCAAGGGGAAAGGGAGCTGGAGTAATGTATTTGTTCCTTGGATAGTTACTTCCACAGGGGTGGTAATAATTGGCTGAGAGCAGAAAGGTGGCTTTAGAGGACCAGGACAAGGTAGACTCTGAACACCAGCAACCATTGAGAATCTTCAGGTAGGCATGTGAAAAACCTCCTAGTGCAGACCCTGTAAAGGTTCAAAGAATGTATGGGCCAATTTACACTAACACATTTTCACTGTTATTCTGAAATTTTAAGTTAGCTGGCATCCGGATTTTTATTTGCTATATCTGAGCAGCTGCCACCGTCTCTCAAGTCCCAAGCACACATCTATAGATTTGGCTGCGATGTTAGCCTGGCCTGCTGGACCTTCCCTTCTGCTATCATTGCACGGTCTTTTAAGGAGGCTTGGATTCCACATGGGAGCACAGGTCAGCCATGTTCTCTACTGGTCCCTGCATGCAACCATTCATCAAGCACTGGCTAAGCATGTGGTCTGTGTGGCATCAAGTTCCTCAGATGCACACAGCTAAGATCTAAGTTAGTGAGCCTCGAGCTGCAGTTCAGTGTTTTCAGGGGCATCAGGAGGATATGAACAACAGAGAAATTAGGTCAATATTTGCCAGGAACAGCGAGAGAGGGCAATGGGGAGCAACTACTTAATAAAAAGGGGAGGGGGACCATTGAGTTGGAAGAGAATAATTGCTGACACTATAGGAGTTTTCGGGGGGTGCAAATTCCATAGAAGACCATCCATCTTCCCCCAGAGATGCCACCCATGGATTCAAATTGCCTTTGGGTTAGCAGTATAACTCTCCTTCAAGATAAAATGAGTGTTCTGTAAATATAAAAGGGATAATGGTTGCACAAACAAAACAAAACATTATAACAAAATGTGCAAAGAGCTGGAGTTAGAAAACAAAAGGGAAGAACATGCTCAACTCCTTGCCAAGCTGAATTAACAGAAGAACAAACTCAAGCCTCCAGTTGCAATACTGAAGGATTTTATGGGCCAAATATTGATTGATGAAGGAAGCATCAAAAGAAGATGAAAGGAATAACTAGAGTCAATGTTAAAAAAAAAACAACAAACAAAACCACAACCCAACCCAAAACAAAACAAACAAAAACCATACAAATAAAAAAAAAATCAAACTGGTCTACACTGAACCATTTCAGAAAGTAGCATACGATCAAGAACAAATGGGAATGGTGAAAGAAGAAGTTCAAACTTTACTCAAGGCATTGGTAAAAAATAAGGTCCAGGAATTTTGCAGGACTGGTCATACTCACTAGTCTATGATAAGAGATGTAGAAGACAGTTATCTGGTCAACTGAATGGAAGAGACCCATATTTATTCCCATTCCAATAAAAGGTCATCAAACAAATTATGAAACAATATCATTAATATCACATGCAAGTAAAATCTTATTAAAGATTATGCAAAAAATATGGGTGAAGCATAAATTCAATCTGGATTCAGAAGAGGTAGTGGAATGGGAGATATTATTGCTGATATTAGATGTATCTTGGCTGAAAGCAGAGAACACCCGGAAAACATTTATTTGTCAATCTGTACAATGAGCAAATACTTTGAGAGGATGCACTCTATGAAAAATAATTTGGCATCAGGATTGGAGACTTGTCAACAATGTGCACTTGACAGATGAAGTAATCTTTCTCGAAGAAAGTAAAAAAGACATGAAATATGTGCCCTCAGGCCAAGAAAACAACAATATCTACCAGATTTATAGGACCCATCACCCTCCCTTGGGAAATTATTTCACTATGACTAAAGTGTGCTGCAAATGGAAGAGGCCCTAAACTACAAGAAGTCAATCCTGGAGCAGAAATTCAAGGGAAAGGACTTTTTCTCAGAACCGTTTGATAGGAAGACTTTCCTAACATTAGTACTTGGTATTTGGACTTATAGACTCCTAAACTCAATACACACTGGCCATAGCATAAGAAATGGGCAGCAGCTTGAGGAGTTTGGAATCACAGAATCCCAGAAAGCTTGAGATATAAGCTACCATATCAAGGGCTAGAGAGCGAGAGAGAGGTGTTGAATGAAGTAGGTGGGAGTAGAAGAGAATGCTAATGGAGAAGGGAAATGGGTGGGTCAAGACACATGTGTCAAGGGCAGGGACAACACTGAAACTATTGGTTATTTCTACAATTGGAGAAATAACTTTCACCTACTCTCTTTCGTGAAATGTTTGTCACATACTGTTCTAAATCTGAGCATTCAGATTAAGGCAGACACTTCTAACATGAAGAAAACAAAATCCTTGCCACATAACGATATATGGAGAAAAGACTGAAGTTGATAGGTATTTAATTTTACTTAAATCCACAAATAAAACCCATGATTGATAATAGCAGTCAATGCAAAAATCTCTCCAGAGTGTTAAAAAAGCACGGATCTCAGTTTAAAGGTTAAGGTGTACTTGATTCAAGCCATGATATTTTAAGCTGAGCCTTATGAATCTGAAAGTTGGACAATGACTAAAAATGATAGAAAAACTGATGACTTTGAATTGTCATGTTAGAGAAGAGTTCTGAATATCTCATGGGCTGCCAAAAGAATAAACAAATATGACTTGGAGGAGGTGAAACCAGGCTGCTCCTTAGATGGTGAAACTTGGTCAAATACACTTTGTTCATGTTGTTAGGAGGGGTCAGTCCTTAAAAAAAGACATCATGCTGGGGAAAGTGGAGGGTCAGAGAAAGAGGAAGAACCTCAACAAGATTTACACAATGACTAATAACAGATTCAAGCATTTTAGAGATCACAACGGTAGAGCAGGACAGGCCAAGGTTCAGATCTATTCTACATAGAGCTGCTATGAGTTGTAGTTGATAACGATGGGACATAACAGCACCACCATTAAAATCATATGTAAGAAAATATTCTGCTGAAAAAAAAACTTTTAAAAGCTGAAGGAGTATAATGGGCAAGGTGCGATGGTGATTAATTTTATAAACCATAATGTATAAGAATGATTTTATGAAATACAATGTGAATGAGGAACAATTGAAACACAATGTATACTAACTTTGTAAGCAAACTACTACTACTACTACTACTACTACTACTACTACTACTACTACTACTACTACTAATTTTAAAAAGCTGAAGAAATTCACAGAGAACTGCCCAAATTCCAGCTAAATTCAGAAGAGACTATAGAACATGAAATATCATTGCTAATCTTCATTGAGAATAGAGAATACCAAAAAGATGTTTGCTTGTATTTTACTAACAATAAGCTCGAGCTTATCATAAATGTTGAGAATGACACAGGACAGGTTAAGGTTTAGATGTGTTGTTCAAAGGATTGATATGAATTGTAGTTGACTGGACACCACCTAGTAACAACAAGAGTTGCATAGAGGATCCTTCATGGTAAAGGACTCATCTGTGAACCAAAAGGTGAGTGGATCAAACTCTCTACCATTCTACAAGAGAAAGAGATGAAAATCTTCTGATATTTGATTTACAGCCTTGGAAAGTCTACGGGGAAGTATGACTCTGTCCTAGAAGATCACTACGAGTCAAAATGAACTAGATAGAAATAGATTTTGCTGTTGTTGGTTTGTTTGTTAATGGTGCACAATATTGTGAATATAATAAATGTTACTGAAGCATACCTTTAAAAATGATTAAAATGGTAAGATTTATGTTATATGTATTGTATCACAATAAAAATGTTAAAGAAAAAAAGCATAATCAGAAAAAAGCAACAGTCAACATAATACTTAATGGAGAAAGACTGAGAGCTATCCCTTCAAAATTAAGAAAACATGAGCACCTACTCTCACCACTCCAATACTCTACTAAAAGTTCTAGGCAGAGTAATATCACAAAGAAAAGATATAGAATCTAGTTAGATTGGAAAGTAAGTAAAATTATCTCATGTAGCAGATGATATTATTGTTGTTGTTGTTGTTATATGCCGTCGAGTCGTTTCCGACTCATAGCGACCCTATGCACAACAGCCCTAAACCCTGCTCTATCCTGCGCCAACCGCACTGCCTCTGACACACCCATCCCGATTACCCCAGTCACTGAATTGATCCATCTATTACACACACATATATCCCAAAAAATGCTTCTAAAATTAATAGAAGAACTTTCCAAAGTTGCTGGTTACTAGATCAACAAATAAAAATAGACTGGGTTTCTATACACCAGAAGTGAGAAATATGAAAGGGAAATTAGGGAAACAATTTTATTTACATCAGCACCTAAAAGAATAAACTATCTAGGAGTCTAACTAGGGATGTGAAGAACTTATATAAGGGAAACTATAAAATTTTAAAAAGTTTAAATAAAAGGAAATATTTTTCATGTTAATGGACAGGAAGACTTAATCTTGTTAATACGTCAATAATACCCCAAGCACTCTACTGATCAATGCAATCCTGATCAGAATTCCAATAACCTTGAATTCACAGAAATAAAAAAGCCACTTTTCAACTTTTCTGGAATGACAAGAAATCCCAAATAGCTAAAGCAATGTTGTTTAAAACAAAACATACCATTACAATAATAGCAATAGACTGATAGAGGTATAACAATAGCCACACAGGCCAATAGAACAAAACTGAGAGTCCAGAAATAAACTCACGTGTCTATGGTCAACTGATTTTTTACAACAGTGCTGTCTATTCAATGGGAGAAAGAGTCTGTTTAATAAACTGTGCTAGGAAATTGGGATTTCCCTATGCAGAAAAATGAAACATGCCCCATACCTCTCACATTACATAAAAAAAGTAAATTGTAATTGGATAAAAACTTAAAATGTGCAAAGTAAAACCATAAAATTCTTGGAATAACAAGGAGGGGCAATCCTGCCAGTCTAGCTTTTAATAATGAGTTATTTAATAAAACATTAAAAGGAAAATGAGTAGAAGACAATATAAGTAAATGAAAGCTTCTAAATTTTTACCATTTTTGTTCGAAAGACTTTACAAAAAAAAGTGAAAAGACAAACTACTGACTGAAATAACACCGATGGAAACCACACACCTAATGAGACTCTAAAAACCACAACAGATTTTGAAAAAACTTTGAAACTTACAAACAAAAGGGATACATAACTCAATCATAAAATGAGAAAGGATTTGTATAGACAATTTCACTAAGGAGCACTTTCAAAATGGCCACCAAACACATGAAAAGACACATCAGAGCAATAACAGTAACAACCAGCAAGATGCCATGTCACTAACACCAGCAGCATGGCTAGCACAAAAACAAGCATGGAAAGAATCAAATGGTAACCAGGGAACACTGATGGTGAGATGGGAACTCATTCTCACTTCCGGCAAGAGTGCAGAATGGTATGGCCATTGTACAACACAGTGTGACAATTCCTCAAAAAGAGGAAGATGGATTTGATCCAGCAATTCTACTCCTGGGTATATATCACAAAGACTTATAAGCAGAGACTAAAAAAAAAAACAAAAACCCAAAAAATAATCAAGCTGTCAATGTTTATTGCATCATTATTTACCTAGCCAAAAGAGTGAAAGCAATCCAAAAGCCACTAAATTATAAAAGAATAAACAAATGGTGGTACACACACACTCAAGGGAATATTACTTGGCCAGTAAGATAAATGAAGTGTTTGATAAATGTTAGCATGCAGATTGAGCTTATCCTGATTAAAATAAGCCAGCCACAAAAGAACAAATATGGCACAACCTCACTTATAGAAAAGAACAACAAAAAGAAAATGTTAGGGAGACCAAAGTTTATTAGTGGACAGCAAAGATGAGAAGAAGGAAGTGAAAGAAAATTGACAATTGAAAGAGAGCGAGCACTCTCCATTGCCTGTGGGGAGATAGAACTGAAGTATTCCTGGGGTTAGAGGTCACTCCATCTAGGGTAATTCCCTTTGTGGCTGTGGGGCCATCCCAGGGGCCAAGCAGGACAAGAGACTTCAATATACAGAACTTCAAGCAAAGGAAAGAACTTTCTTATCTCTCTGCAACAGAGGGCTAGCCTGTGAGCCTTTGCATACAAGTACCCCAAACAGATGGTCCTGATCTCCCACCACACCAGAAACAAAGGAGGACACAAAGCTGCAGGAGAAAAGGTTAGGTGAGGTGAGGCACTGTGCCTAGAGCAAGCACTCTCCATTGCTTGCGGGGAGACAGGACTGAGGCATCCCTTCCTAAGTGGCTGTGGAACTATCCCAGGGGCCACACAGGACAAGAGACATTAGTATACAGAACTTCAAGCAGAAGGGAAAAAAATTTGTAGCTCTCGGTGAGAGAGGAGAAGGGCTGACTTGAGACCTCTTGCATGCAAGCTGCTTGAACTGGCAGTCCTAATCTCTAATCTTGTGCCACTCCAGAAACAAAGAAAGACATTACTCTCCAAGAGAAAAGGTACATGAGAAACTGCTTGAGTAGAGCACCTGGACTCACACCACTCAGCCACTTCATATGTGAAGGAGACCTATAGGATTGGTGTCAGGGGACTATTTTAAGGCAAGATTGCTACAGGGCTGCAGTGCAGAACAGAGAGAACCTCAAAAACTTTAGGAGGGGCAAATTTTTCTAGAAAGAGCTTACAGTGGATTGAGTATCTCACCACATTTTAACTTGACAACTGGTTAGTAAAATTATAAAGACAAGTACCAACAACAACTTTTGCGGACAAAATAGAAACAACATTTACGAAGAAAACCTTCACTGTCAAGAAAGCAACAAGTAGACTCAAATAATGTGAAAAAAACAAATTATGCCTTCTCCAAAAAACCTCAAAGATTATCAGAGACCTCAAGAATATGCCAGAATCAAGAAGGCAGATGATAAATTGTGATATGGAGATTAGAATAATTACAAATAAAAGTATAAATGATGAAAGAAACAATGGAAGCCACAGATAAAGGGAATAGCCTAGAGGTAGAGAACCAGAAAAAATATATTGGCATAGATCAGGCACACCTTAAGTCTTTAAACTGACATCATTTTTCTTTAGCACTTTGGCAAGATCCGTCACAGCAGATTTTCCCAATGCAACATGTCTTTAATAAAAGTTCTTGACTACTGCATCATGGGTGTTAGTTGTGAATCCAAGTAAAACAAAATTGTTGACAGATTCAATCTTTTGTACACCTATAATGATGTTGCCTGTTGGTCTAGTGGTGAGAATTTTAGCCTTGAATATTGTGCTTTTTTAAAACAGTACTTTGATGAATGCATACTGATACTAGCAACTCACAACATCAGATAGGGACCTTAGGAGGGAGTGAGCTTGTATTAATGAGAATTCAGAGAGGGTGGCTGAAAATTACTTCACAGCTCAAAGAGTAATCAATGTAGAAAACAGAATTGGTATGTTTAGCTGAGAATACTGTTAACAGCAACAGAAAAAATAATTAGAAAAGGTATCTGCATGATACATATAATTAGGAAACCCTAAAACATTGATAAGATGGCACCCACCTTAATTTTATCACTTCTATCATTAGAAAAGACCTTGATGGAGAGAAGGAATGTGTTCAGTTTACACTTAGAATGAATGTCCTGAAATTGGAGACATGTGGGTCCCCTGCCTCAGGTCCTTCAAACCACTGTTGACACAGGTATGGTCAACCTATGTCTACTGCAGTTATATCAAAATCATGTTTCCTGATTATTTAATAGCTCAAAATAAGCTTAGCTTGGTTTCAAATGACCCACATTTCCTCCGACTAATTAATAGGCCCAAAGCCTTTCATTTTTATGTAATTATTCTGACTCCGGTCCAGGAAAGAAAACAGTTCTCCCACAAACACTGAAAAAATCTGAAGAGGAATCAATATGATCATATTTTAAGGAACTTGCAAACCCTAGGATTAACTGCATCTGTTTTGTTCTTCTCGGAGTGTGAAAGAGGTGAGCCGCCGTCAGTAGCAATGGGACACTAAGCAAGGAAAAACACGGGCAGGGATTTCTCTTCACAGCATTTCCTGTAATTTGTCCATTCAGTGTAGCAAGAAGAGCTGTGATCAACCTTGATTTTGTTTCTGGGATGGGCTCTGATGACTCTTGAAATGGCAAATTGAGCTCTCCTTTCATAAGAATTAATATTTACATTTCTGAGAACAGTATCTTTCCTACAGTGAGTGAATGAGTCTAACAGGGAATAGATTACACAAAACAAGAACCTCACATTCAATGACTAGGGGAGAGAGATGTAACCACATAAGCCAGAAGTGACTGAAAGAACTAGCCTGAGGCTTTGATGGTCTTCATCTGAGTTTAGCCCAAGAACGACACTGGTGGAGTGGGGTTGGTGTCTGTGTGCAAGAACATAGAGCCAGCAGACCTGAAGGTGCTAGGAGGAGAGGGCAGAAATAGAGCACCAACTGGGCACCAAGGGCTGCCTGGAGGGGAAGCAGGGGACCCACAGAGGCTGGATAGGAAGTACCAGGTAGTGGGGCTGCATCAGAAGGGAGAATGAGCACACAGGTTGCAGAGGAAGAACCCAGAGTCATTTAGGAGGGCTTGGGTGGTTGAAAAACCCAGGGGAGCTGCAAGCCAGCTTCTAAGAGCCAAGTTCCAAGTGCTGTTCTAATTACTGAGGCCTTGGTGTGTCCTCTGATGGAGAGATTAGCTTTTCTTCTGACAAACTGACTTTGGAATCAGCTACTAAATCTGAACATGACAAGTTTTCCAGGCCTGTCCCACCTTTCTCCATATTCTTCCTGACCCATTCATGCAGAGTTAGGAGTTACCCTAGAGGAACTTCTTTGTACCTTTGTACCCTTGTCTTTGAGGAACTGACTGTTGTTATGTGCCGTCAAGTAAAAAAAAACCTGACAGCTGACTGTCAGCAGGTTTTCAGAGGCAATAATTCACATAGGAGGAGGTGAACTTTCTTTTGCAAACAGCTTGCGGATTTGAACTGTGTTCCTTTGGGCTGGCAGTGCAACTCCTTACCACTAAACACTAGAGCGCCTTGTTCTCATTAATGAAAATTTACTAAAACACTTGTGACTGCCATTACCATGCTGTCACATTTTGGGTGAATCCACCGTGTAGGGCATGGCACATTAGTTGTAGTCTTGTGCTTGGCAGTGTGGTATTCCCTAAACAGAAGGCATTACTAAAGATTATTCCATGGAGTCCTCCACTTTCCAGGAAATGCCACATGACTGACTCCTGCACATGGGCCTGAGTGGAGGCTCAGTCATCCTAATGGAAGGAGATGACAGTTATCCTGAATTTTTAGAACACAACTGAAAAGAAGATTATGGGTCAACTATCCACTGAAAATTAGTCTTCCTCTTAGGAAACAGGGCAGTATGCATACTTTACTAGCAAGCAAAATTCTACATCAGCTCAAAAGAGCTGGAAACAACATTGTCCCACTCAAAGACAGTGTCTTGATATTATAAATGGGTTTCTCTCCACAATTCTGGCAGTAATGTAAGCTCCAGCATCCATATCCTGAATAGGCTCATGCCTCGTTAAGTCCCTCAGTCCAGGGCTCTGACATGAAATTTTTCTCATTCCAGTCACTCTTTTTTTCCCCCCTTTTCTTAGTCCCAGAAATCTACGTGAGATGCTCACTAAGGCAAACAAAAGACATCCACATCTATGAAGTGGCAGACCTCCTCACTCCCCTCCCACTGCCCACTGAGGCCCCATCAGATTGATCAACTAAAAGCATGCCCAGTCCCCACCTTCACTTACCCTCAACTGGGGAGGGCTCAAACACTGTGATTGCCTGCTTTTCAGAGGCTGGTCACCAGGCCTTCCTTCCTAGTCTGTCATACCCCAACTGAGTCTCTGCTCTGCTAACACATGTTCAGTACCGCAGAGGCACAGGCTTCCACAGGCTATGGATGGATTGGGCACGCCAACTCTCCAGCATCAAGGGGCGGACTTGAACTCTTACCACAGCTGTCCTAACAAATGCTTTCTTACACATTCCTTTAAATTTCTGCATGAGAATCTGTCCCTGCGGTTTACAACAGCCCATGGGGACCCTGGGGCTACATTCAATGAGCTATATGTGTCCTGCCTGACTGCTCTGCTAGTTGGATTTTCCTGGGATCCC
>NW_006400231.1:396887-416605 GCF_000299155.1 Elephantulus edwardii | reverse complement strand
CCCCCCGCCCATGCCCATGGCTTGAGACCTCAGGCCTGTCTCTCTTTTGGGAGTCTTCAGTCCAAGCCTCTGCCTTTCATGTGTCCTTCAAGAGCTCCTGACCTCTCACAACCCCCATCTTGAGGCATAGGAGAACCTCACACCCCTGTCTGTCTCCTCCACACACTCCCCTGGGTACTTCTGGAGTGCCACACCCCAGTGCTTGCCCCTACCGGGGGCTGTTTCAGAGACTGACCCCCACCCCAGGGTCTAGGCTAGGAAGGACTTGTGCTCAGGGCCACCTCTGGATGGGGGGTGATGTCTCTGTATGCCTGATCCACTTCTGAATGCCCTTCCCACACGCCCACTGTATCCTCTCTGCCTCTGCACCTTGAGACTCCTGCAGAGCTCAGCCTATGCCAGGTACCAGTTTGCATGGGCTGCACAAACAGGACACAAAGCCAGCTTGGAGAAAAGAGGGTGCCTTCCAGGACAGGAGCCACCACCGTGGCTTTGAGGGGAGCTGGCCTGTGCAAATGGAGAAGTCTTGCAGTGTGTTAATGGACGAGGCCCACCTGTCTGGAGCAAGGGTCTATCTGTAGTTCTAACTTCATTTTTTAATGGGAACTAATGTGACAAAGCTGGTGTTAGTGAATTTAGTGACTCCATACTGGGCTATTTCATGGGCAAGGGTTCTCTTGTCCTTGAATCAGAGACTATGAAGCATAAATGGGTGGATGAGGCCCTCACAGTGCCCTTTGAAGCCCTATAGCACTCAGCTACAAGGGGTGGAGGCTGTCCTCTGGAAGGCTGTCTGCAGGGAGCAGCCTCTCTGTCCAACTGCCACTTCACACAGCTGCACTTCTCAATGTGTCTCCTGCTTCTCATCAGACCCCAATATATTATCACTATGTTATCACCACGGGAGGTGGGATTCCTGAACCCAAACTTCCCAGGACCTCCAGGCTGCCCAGTGGTCTTCCTGACCCTAAAGCAGGACCCCCATGGACTTAAAAAGTCCTCATCACAGCAAGGCCCTGTTCCACAGTGCCCCTCCTCCCTGTGCCCGAGTCCAGCGATGGAACCGCAGGAGCAGGTCTCTACTTCTGACCCTGCCACCTGCACACTTCAGGCCTTTCCAGACAACTGGGAGTGGAAAAACTATGTAGGACTTCCCCAGGTAAGAGAAGCTGTTTTAGAATGCCTGGGTATACCCCTGGGTAAATCAGCCAGCAGCATTTGTCTCCAACTAAATAAACTGCTCCATAAGAGAAATAGCCATCCCTGATTAGAGGCCAAGAGGCTTCTGAGCACATGTGGCTGGTCATGGTGCTGACCAGCTGTGGCCAGAACAGTCACAGATACTCAACTCAGATGCATCAGCGTGGGTCAGCTGCACAAAGTGAGCTCGTCATAGTGTGTAGATGTGATTCCTAAGGTCTTGAAGGCTCAGTGGTGAGGAGCTGGGCTGACAACCCAAAAGCTCGTGGCTTCAATCCAGTGTCTGTTCTACAGGAGAAAGATGGGCAATCTCCTTCCTTGCAATTACCACCTATGAAAACCAGCTGGAGGGTCAGCTATGAGTCAGTTCCAACTTGATGCCACACAACAAAAGTAATGGTTGCAGCAGTCACCCCCTCCAGGTGTGGGAAGGTACTCAAGGAGGTTCCAGACAGGCCTGCCTGAGTGTGGCCCAGGAGCTGTCAGGAAGGACCCTTACCTAGAGCCCTTCACTGTGCAAGAACACTAGGATGAAGTCCCAGTAATAGTCTACACACAGGGTACAGCAGGGCAATTGCAGAGGCCAGGACAGTGCTGCAGGAAAAAGGCCACTAAACTGAGGCCTGAGTGCAGACAAGGGTCCTCCCAATCTGAGGCAAGCAGCCCCCAGGAGCCACAAGAGGGCTCCTTCATGAAAGCACTGTCCTCAGGGAGCCCTGGTGCACACTCTGCCTCTAGTTCTGTCCTGTCGATGGTCCATGTTGAGCCAGACAATGCCCTCTGTGCCAGGCACAAGTTGGAGAGTCGTCTGTGCACCCACAACCTATTGTAGGCTGCTGCTGGACCCTGAGACTCTAGGCATCTCTTCAAGGCCTCTTCTATAACAAGTGCTGATGCTCATTGCTCTGAAACTGGGAGTAGGTGCAGGGGGTGGGGCCCACTGCTCCCACCTCAGCAGAAGCATCTCATCAATGAGCTGTGGTCAACAACTGCCATGGCTCCAGGCCACTGGCCACAACACACCATTATGTGTGTAGTAGTAAGTTGGCACATTGGTTTTTCTGTTTTCCATTATCAGAGGACTTTTTTAAAACCTCAAAGAACTAGCTGAGCCTAGGATGAACAAAACCTCAGAAACAGAAATCTGGAAGACCTTAAGCACTTCAGACAGGTGTGAGGTATCCAGAGTCCCTTGGCTCTTATGTCCAGGGTGACAGCAGACCCTGTCATGTACCCAGCTTCAAAGGCAACAGGAAGGGCCTGGTGTACCTGCAAGCTTATGATGGGAGACTCCAGATGTCTGGCTGATTTTTTCAAAGTACCTTTTCTAATAAAGGTGATCCATGAAAGGAAATTTAAAATTATCTAATCTGGTCCTTGCCAAATCCAGAAGCACACCAGTTCACCCACAAACAGCAAACACCTGTCCTTCCTGGATCACAGACTGACCTATAGAATCAGACCTCATAGCTGGACGTGTGGGTTCACGAAGTCAGCCAAGCTCATTCTGTGAGACAGGGGTCAGGGCTAAGCATCCATGCGCCCAGCGGTTCCTTCCCTCTGCCCTCCCCACTCACTGCCAAGTGGCAAGGCCATCAAGGTGAGTGGAGAAATGCCAGTCCAATCTGGATATATGCACAAGGATGGCTTACCACAAATACATATAATGTAAATGCTGCATATAGGAATCAGTATTTCATGCCAACAAAACTCAAGAAAATGAAGAAAAATGCCATGCGAATAATTATGACTTAAAAGATCCGGTCTGTGGGCTGAAACCTCTTGGAGTTAGTGCCAGAGTCTGTGACAGCTTTACTGACTGGAGGCTTCCATGCCCACTGGTTAACTCACTGGCCTGAAATGTGCTCATACAAACTGCAGACTCACATGTACAAGAGAGCATGCCAAGCCCTTTTAACATCACAGAAGAGACTCACATACCCTGAAGACAGCTGCTCAATTCCCCACAAACTCCTTCACCAGCAGCCCAGCTGATCTAGGCTGCTGCAGCCAGGGGACCCTTTCAATGGATAAGGACAGGCATCACTTCCTCATTTGTAGAATGGGACCATCCTAGCTCTGGCTTTTCAGATTGTGTCAGGATTAGCTGACAGAATACACACAGACTCCTGACATGGTGACTGGCAATCGTCCCCTAACCCCTGGCGATCCCCACAAGAAGTAAAACCAGTAGTGTTAAATTCTAGGAAGCCATAGTGCCCAGTGGTGGCAGGGGACAATGTTTCTGCCTTTCCATGTCATCCTTCTGCGCTGACTTCAGGACACAATGGCTTAGAGCTACCAATGGAGAGATGAATGAGCTATGGGCATCCTGGGTGCTGCTACCAACTGAGGACATGTGACTCTGGCTATTTATCCCCAACGAGCCTGGTACTGAGGCCTTGGTGGCCCTAGCTGCCTGGAAAACTCTTGCCAAGCAGTGATTCTGGGAACCCATGCCACTCTCAGGCAAATACCGAATGTACCTCCAAGAATATCCATTAGCTTTGAGCTAAGTTTCTCAAACTTTTTGCCAACCAAACACTGTTTGTAGACCCCCTCCCGGAACATGTTCAGGGAAATGTCAGGTCTCCCCTGACAGTCTGATTTGAAAACTCAACAGTGGAAATTCATGATGTTATATACCAAGATATTCTGATCCTAAAGACACACCTCAATCTAATCTGCATTATGCAGATGACACAACCCTGCTTGCAGAAACTGAGGAGGACCTGAAGCACTTGCTGCAGAGGGCCAAGGACCGCAGCCTTCAATATGGATTGAGGCTCAATATCAAGAAGACAAAAATTCTTACCACTGGACCAATTGGAAGCGTCAGGATGGATGGTGAAGAGATTGAGATTGTTCACAGCTTTAGTTTGCTTGGCTCCATAGTCAACATTCTTGGCACCATTAGCCAGGAAATTAAAAGACGTATTGTGATGGGAAAAGTCTGCTGTTAGGGACCGCTCCAAAGTCCTGAAGAGTAATGGTGTCTCTCTGGAGACTAAGGTGCATCTGATACAGGACATGGTCTTTGCAATCACTTGTTATACATCAGAGAGTTGGACAATGAATAGGGAGGATAGAAGGAGAATTGATGCCTTTGAGCTGTGGTGCTGGAGAAGAGTATTGAGGGTACCATGGACTGCTAACAAAACAAACAGATTCATCCTTGAGAGGGTTAAACCAGGCTGCTCCTTGGAGGCAAGGATCCTGAGGCTTCGTCTGACATACTTTGGACATGTTGTAAGGAGGAGCCAGTCCTTAGAGAGGGGTATCATGTTTGGGAGGTGGAGGGACGATGCAGGAGGGGAAGGCCCACTATGAGGTGGATTGATTCAGTGACTCGGGTAATCAGGATGTGGGATTGGCAACGTACAGAGCAGGGTTTAGGGCTGTTGTACACAGGGTCGCTATGAGTCTCAAGCAACTCGATGGCACATAACAACAACAACAAGAAAGACGCAGCTGAACCAAAGCCACCTATTATGTATGGTGTTCACAAACACAAATGTGCACAGACACAGGCACACACATGCACATCTACCCACACACAGGAAAGGAATAAACCAAAATGTTAATTGATGTGAGGTCACAAGTGTTCTATTCTTTATACCTTTCTATATTGTCCAGGTTTTCCTCCAAAAATGTGTTGTTACTAATTAACTTTTTAAAACTTACAAATACAGGGAATCATAGATCTTCTGGGACACAGATATTCTCCCTTTATGAGCACACAGCCCTCTCCTAGGCCTTCAATCACATGGCCCCTGAGTTCACCCCACCTGCTGCAGCTCAGCCCTCTCCTGCACCCTCACTCACATAGCCCCTGAGTGCATCCCCCTGCTGCAGCCTCAGCCCTCTCTGTGCCCTCACTCATACAGCCTCGAAAGAAAAGCCAGTCTCTCCAGTTGCTCTGAGTGGGAGGTGACTCAAGAAGAATGAGCTTGGTTCTTGGTGGTGTGACCTGACCTCTGGGATGCTGGTCACCCTCCAAACTGCAAAGTCCAGAAACACTAAGGTAGTCAGTGTTGCCCTATTCTTGCTGGCCTGTTTCCATGAACCTCCTCATCTTTACCTGTAGGCCACAATTAGAGGCACAGAAGGCAGCAGGGACAGGGAAGGTGGTCTGGGACTCACAGACAATTCTTTGCCCTTGGGGCCTGTAAGCAAGGCTTTGATAGGACACCTGTGCCTTATTTCAGGACATGCTTGACCCCTGGCCCATGACCGTTGTCTCAGAGGCAGGCTGTAACAGTCCACATTTCTCTGGCATTCATTTCTTCCATCCCTCTCTCTTCCTAGATTTTCTTATGGCTGTGATTCTGGCTGAATTTGATAATTCCAATTCTGGAACAGGTTCCCACGTATAAGTGCAAATGGATTGAATGACATCCCCAAGTGGGTGGCTATAATTCTCAGATAACATCACAATCCTACGTGTGGTCAATCATAACCTCCATGGCGCTAATGAGGTGGTGATGGTGCACTGTCATGATGTGATCTGATGTGAGCAGCCAATCACCTGTGAGGGTAACGAGCGGAGGCAACACTCTTAACCTGAGTGGGGCCTCAGTGTTGCCAAGACACAAGAGCAGGACTGGGTCTTTTGGCCTTAGGTTCCCATGCTAGGGAGCTCCTCAGAATAGCCAGGCCACATAGGTAGAAATTTGCAAAACATATCTGGCCCACAGATACTAAAAGAAACAAGGACCTTCCTTCAGAATCAACAGAGAAGAAGCACACTAAATTTGGACTTTCAGCCTACCAAACAGGAAGAGAATAAATGTGTGTGTGTTAAAGCCATCTACTTGTGGACTCTGTTACAGTAGCACTGGGTAACTATGAAGGCAGTGAGCAGCTCAGGTCTACAGAGTAAAGACTCCTGCGCTCACATAGGTTTTGTGGAGGTATGAAATCCTGGGGTCCATCCAGAGTGGGGTATGTGGAAGACTTGTGGATGCCCCAGAGAACGGGTCCCATCCAGAGTAGGGTCTGTGGAGGCCTCATGATATGAGGTCCATCTGCAGTGGGGTCTGTGCAGGCCTCGTGGATGCCCCAGAACATGGGGTCCATCCTCAGCAGGCCTCAGATCTAGGAAATGCTTAATTAATCCCTTGATGGGATTAATTTGCAAACAAATGACTGAAAAATTAAAACAAAACATTATGCCATGATTAAACTTTTATATTTATGTGAACTTTTCCAGTATTTTAAATAAGAAAGTACATTTACTTCAAGGCATACTCTCTCAGGGTTGAGAGGCTACCTATTCTGCCTTTCAATGTCTCTTCCCTACACAATAGAAGCCCTCCTGGACCCTCAAACACTGTCTGCCCATTAAGGCTCTTCTTAGCAGCCACCATCAGCCACCCATTCATTCATTCCTTACCTGAGCCCTCCAACTTAAAGGTCTGCTACTTCTATCCAAATCAGCATCTGGTTAGAGGGAAGCGAGAAAGCAACAAAACATACCATTCACACCTCCTACAGTCTCTAAAGATACTCTGTTGGAAAGCTCTCTGTCAGAGATGTGATTTGTCACAACAAGGCACAGTGTGTCCCTTGCTCTGTGCAGCCCACACCAATCCTTGCAATGACACCTCCACCACAGGGAGTGTGTGAGTCCAGACGCCACAAGGGCTATAGCTCTGCCTCTGGCCTGTCACCTAGACCTTGGCCTGGAGCTTACCTGGCCAGTGGGCGTGTACATTCCCAATATGGGCTAGAACAAACCCAGCTCCTACATCTGAGGGCCCTGATCCTTCAGGACACCAGAGGTCAAGGTGAGAGAACCTCTATAAATTGAGCAATGAGTCAATATGATTCATATTCCAAACATACGCTCTCATGACATGCATCTATCCAAGCTCAGGAACTCCTTTCAGAAAAAATACAAAGTAAAAATTATTTTAAAAATATGAAATCAGTTCACACTTTAAAAAAAAACCTGTCCAGATGGGAGTCTCCTGACATCACAGACATTTTATTCACTCTCCATACAGTGGGACTTTGAGGGAGGAAAGGGCAATGTGGGTTTTCAGATGTACTTATGAGACAATAATGCTACTGTCAGCTGTTGCCAGGTCATCTGTACATCTGTAGTGACCCCATGTACATCAGGCCCAAACCATCGTTATCAGGTTTCTCTTGATTGATTTTGGGAAGAGATTACCAAATCTTTCCTCCTAGTCCGTATTCGCTCTACTGAAAGCTAGTCAGCAACACTAAGGCATCGACTGGGTAGCAGCTGGACACGAGGTGTGTTGTCTGGGAACTGAACTCAGATCTCTTATTCAGAAAGAATGCAAAGGTCATATCATTTCCAACTCCTGAAGCTTCCACTGGGTTCTGAGGCTGTAAATCTTTATGGGAGGATACCATTCCTCTTCCCTCCAGAGAGGACTGGTAGATCAGAACTATAAGTTAGCAGCTCACCACGTAATGCACCATGCCACCAAGGATCCTTCTACCACTGATGTTGTTTTTGTTTGTTGTTGTTTGGGGAGCTCTGGTGGCCTAGTAGTAAGAAGCTGAGCTGCAATCGCAAAGCCACATAGTGTGAATATATCTGCTCTGTGGGAGAAAGATGAGCAATCTCTTCCTGTACAATTTACAGCCTCCAAAACCTTGTTGGAAGGTCACCTACCACTGATGAGGTGGTGTTTGTTGTTGAGTCCTAACTAACCCATAGCTTACCCTCCAGTGGGTTTTCAGAGGTTGTAAATCACATGGGAAGAGCTTTCTCATCTTTCTGTGACAGAGCAGCTTGTGGATTCAAATCACCTCCCACCACTAAGCTATCAGAGCTCCCTGCCACTCACACTGTTGTTGTTGGCTGCTGTTGAATATGACATATAGCAGCCCTGTGAATAGCTGACAGGAACCCTGCCCTGTCCTGCACTATCCTCACAATCTTTAACACACCAGAGACCACTGCTGAAGTCACCATCTCATTAGTCAATCTATCTCATTAGAGGTCTTCTTCTCTTTGACTGACTCTCCATTTTTCCAAGTATGATGTCCCTTTATTTACCTTGTCACTCACACTGTTGTTGTTGTTAGGTGTTACTGAGTTAAGTACAACCCTATGAACAACAGATCTGAACCCTGTTATATCCTGTGCCATCCTCACAATTTCTGACACACAAGAGTCCATTGTGGCAGTCATTGTTTCGGTCCTTCTGGCTGAGGGTTTACCTCTCCTTTGTCGACCTTCTGCCTTTCCAAGCATGAGGCCCTTTTCCAAGGAATAGCCTCTCCTAGCAACATGCTCAAAGTATGTGAGACGAAGCTCTATCATCTTTGTCTTCAAGAAGCACGCTGGCTGTACTTCCTCCAAGACATATTTGTTTGTTCTTTGGGCAGTCCACAGGATGTCAATGCTCTTCTCCAATTCCACAGCTCAAAGAAATAAACTCTTCTTCGCTCATTCTTATTCATTGTCCAGCTCTCAGCAAGCTATTGGAAAGATCATGGCTGAATCATATGTACTTTAGTCCTCAAACTGACATCACTGTTCCTCAGTAAGTTGGAGAGGTCCTTGACTGCAGACTTTCTCAGTGCAATATATCTCCTTATTTCCTGACTGCTGATACCAAGGATGTTAACTGTGGGTCCAAGTGAGACAAAGTTGTTGGCACTTTCAATCTTTTTATCTATCATGATATTGCCTATTGGTCCAGTGGTAAGAATTATTGTTTTCTTGATGTTGATTAATATGCAATCAGTATAGAAGGCTGTATTCTTTGATCTTCTGCAACAAGTGCTTCAATTTCTCTTCACTTTAAGCAACCAAGGTTGTGTTATCTGCGTAACAGGTTATTGATGAGTCTTCCTCTGATGTTGATGCCACCCTCTTCTTCACAGAGTCCAGCTCCTCAAATAATTTGCTTAGCATAGTGACTGAATAAGTATGGAGAGAGAATATAAACCCTGATGCACTCATTTCTTAATTTTAAACCATGCTTAATTTTAAAACATACTGGAAACCCTAAGTCTCTGTAAACTTTCATTAAAATTAATTTAAAAAAGAAAAAAAAAGCTCTGTTGCACAGCAGCCTCTTGGTCTAGGTATAGAATTATCATGAGCAGAATTTAGCTCTAGGATTCCCATTCTTGCCTTGAGCTGCAATATTGAAAGATGCTATGGCAATATTTTGAATGATCCAGAAAGTATCAAAGAAGACAGAAGGAATACACAGGGTCACTGTACCAAAAAAGAACTGAGCGACACTGAAAAATTTCAGGAAGTACCATATGAGCACGAGTCAGTGGTAATGAAGGAAGAAGTTGAAGCTGCACTTAAAGTATTGGCAAAAAATAAGGCCCCAGCAATTGATGGGATACCAACAGATTGATTTTAACTAACAGATGCAGCCCTGAATGTGCTCACCAGTCTATGTCAGCAAATTTGGAGGACAATTATCTGGCCAACTGACTGGAAGAGGTCCATATTTGTTCCCATTCCCAAGAAACGTGATCCAACAGAATGTAGGAACTATCAAACAATATCATTAATATCACATGCAAGCAAAATACTGCTGAGAATCATTAAAAAATGGCTAGAAAAGCACATAGATAAGGAACTTCCAGAAGTTCAAACAGGATTTAGAAGAAGCCATGGCACCAGGGATATCACTGCTGATGTCAGATGGACCCTAGCTGAAAGTAAAGAATACCAGAAGAATGTCTATTTGTGCTTTACTGACTATGCAAAAGCATTTGACTGTGTGGATCACAAGTTATGGTTAACATTGAAAAGAATGGAAAGTCACTCACACTGTTATGTGTCAGAGTAAAGACTCCTGCGCTCACATAGGTTGTCACTTGCGACTCATAGCGACCCTATGTACAAGAGCTCTAAACGCTGTTCTATCCTGTGCCAACCTAGCCATCCCAAACGCACTTATTCCCACCGCTCCAGTCACAGATCTGATCCATCTCATTGAAGGTCTTCCTCTCCTTCGCCGCCCCTCCACTCTGCCAAACATGATGTCCCTTTCCAAGGACCAGTCCCTTCTTGCAAAATGCTCAAAGTATGTCAGATGAAGCTTCAGAATCCTTCACTCCAAGGAGGATTCTGGCTTCACCTTCTCCAGGACAAACCTGTTTGTTCTCTTAGCAGTCCATGGTATATTCAATATTATTCTCCAGCACCACAGCTCAAAGGCATCAATTCTCTTTCTATCATCCCTATTCACTGTCCAACTCTCCAATGCATAGCACGTAATTGCAAAGACTACAGCCTGGATCAGGCACACCTTAGTCTCCAGCCTGACGTCGTTGCTCTTCAGTACTCTTGAGAGGTCCCTCACAGCTGACTTTCCCAATGCAATTCACCTCTGCATTTCCTGGCTGCTGTTACCAAGAGTGTTGACTGTGGAGCCAAGCAAACTAAAACTGTTAACTATCTCAATCTCTTCACCATCCATACTGATGCTGTCAGTTGGCCGGCTGGTGAGAATCTTTGTTTTCTTAATGTTGAGCTTCAATCCATATTGAAGGCTGCAGTCCTTGATCTTCTGCAGCAAGCGTTTCAGGTCTTCCTTAGTTTCAGCAAGCAGGGTTGTGTCATCTGCATAACGCAGGTTGTTGATGACTCTTCCACCAATCCTGATGCCACATTTCTCCTCGTACAGCACAGCGTCTCAGATGACCTGTTATGCATACAGGTTGAAAAGGTATGGAGACAGAATACATCCCTGATGAACCACCTTCTTGATTTTGAACCATGTAGTGTCTCCTTGCTCTGTTCTGACGACTGCCTCTTGGTCCAAGTATAGGTTTCACATTAGCACAATCAAATGTTCTGGGATTCCCATTCTTCTCAGAGTCAGCCACAGCTTGTTGTGATCCACACAGTCAAAACCCTGTGCATAGTCAATGAAGCACAAATAGACATTCTTCTGGTATTCTTTGCTTTCTGCCAAAATCCATCTAACATTAGCTATAATATCTCTAGTACTATGACTCACACTAGGATGCCCATTATCAGAAAAGCAAGAAAGAATAGATGCTATTAAGGATGTGAACATATTGGAACCTTTGTCCACTGCTGGTGAGAATGTGAAAAGGACCAACAACAAGGAAACAGGTCCTCAATACGCTAAACAAAAAATTAACTTATTATTTAGTAGTTCATTCCACTCCTAAGTTTATACAGATGCCATATGAAAGCAAGGATGGAAACAGATATTTGCCTGTCAGTGTTCACATCAGCACCATTCACAATAAGCAAAAGGTAGAGATACTTAATGTATCAATAGATTAGAGGGTATGCATCCCTTTTCCAGGTTTGACCTCCAAGACTTCAAATAATTCTTTTCAATAGAATTACTTCTAGTTAATCATCCATCATGCCAAGTCCTCCTTGCATGTGGACATTCCACCCAGGAAATATTATTCAGCCCTAAATAAAAATGGAATAGTGGTGTGTGCTACCACAAGACCATCTATCTATCTGAGTGGGTAAATTTGACAAATCTGTCCATCTCATTTTTATGAAACATCTAGGACAGTCAAATGCATAGGCAGAGGTTATTAGTGACTCCCAGGGGCTGAACAGAGGAAGTAAGCATGTTATTTCCGAGAAGTTGTCATTTCAACTTGGAGAAATGACAAACTTGGAAATGGTGGTGGTGATGATTGAACATGGTAAACACAGTTAATTAAATAAAACTGTACCTTTAAGAATGGCTAAAATGTTTTGTTATAGAGGTTTTATCACAATAAAATAAGAAACCAAGTGGAGGAGCAGACCGTGGTGAAGAATCACAGCCTTGCTGCTCTCTGCTGCCCTCCAAGGGCCTCTGCTTCCAGCTTTCTGCACAGATGGCCACACAGTCCTACCTGCTCTTGGGGCCACTTTGGCCTCTCCTCTGGGGTCCTTGTCTTGGTCTTGAAGCCTCTGTGTTGGTCCCCAGTTGGCTTGGCTTCCACAGGGAGGTGCAGTGACTTGGGCCGGCCCTCATGTCTGCTGGGGCCATGACTGGCCTCACCAGGCGAGCAGACCTCTGTGAGGCCCCCGGACCCTGGCTCTGGCCCCTGCACACTCGTGTGCTCTGGGCTGACCTCACTGGTGCTGGTGATGCTGGTCATGCTCAGGCTCATCTTGATTTCAGCCACGATCTGGTCGATGTCCTCCTCCTGGTCCTCCAGGTCCCCCTCTGCTCTCCGCAGGCTGTAAGGGGGGTGCCCCGTGGCATTGCCATTGGTCTCTGCCAGGTAATAGTCCTGGTACCCATCTTCCCCAGGGCAGTAATGCATGTCTCGCTCCGGATCATGGTTCTCCAGGGTGGGCGGTTCATGCTCCGGGACAGGAAGGGGGCCATCCTGGTAGTCCTGGCTGCCTTCTGGTCCTGGGCCCAGAGGATGCAGGCCAGCTGAGTCCGTCCACTCCTCCACTGCCTCCTGGCACTCGTCTGTCTCCACGTGAGGGGTGCTGTGGGCTAGGTACCCCTCACTGTTGCAGTCCATGCCGTCCAGGTAGCTGTCGTCCTCTGGGCAGTAACGGATGTAGTAAGTGATGCCTTCCTCCTCCTCAGGGAGGCCCTCATCATAGTCCTCCTCCTCAGAGGTGTTGTTGACATAGTCAGAGCTTGAGTCTCCATCAGGGCTGTGGTCTGCACACTCTTGCTCAGCGGGCTGGGGGCTCTCGAGCCTCAAGGCAGCCAGCTCCAGGCCAGTGGGCACATACTCCTCCAGGGGCAGCTCCCCTTCCTCACCCCCAGGCTCCAGGCTGTGGGCTGCTGTGGGCTCTGAGAGGACCCTGTGCTCCAGCATGTTGCCCACAGCACTCTGACGCCTCCGGCTGGCCATGGCGAGCACTCACACAGCCACCATCCTCACGGAGAGCCTGCAGGAAGGACATGTGAAAGAGCACAGTCAGATCCATGAGAACAGCCGCCCTGCAAGCCCACTCCTGTGGGGCCAGGCCCCCAGACCCATCTGAGAGCCAGGCTGACATGTAACTTTCCATGTAGGCTCCTCATCACATCAGAGAGCAAGAGGATCAGACAGACACCAGTTCACAAGAGGCTTGCCTATCAGTTACCATTCTTGCCACTTCCTCAAAAGGATCCCACAGATGATCAATACAAACAGCCATAAAATGTAAATGTTTTTAAAAATGAAAAGTCACAGAATGAGCAGCCTTCCTTGGGAAGACAGGGCACTCTGGTGGCACAGCCCACAGGACAATATGCTGCTAATCTAAAGGCTGCAGCAGTCTCTCTGGTGGTTTGAATTCACCAGCTACTTTGCCAGAGAAACACAGGCATCTCCTCCCATGGTATTTACAGCTGCTGTAAACTTTCTGGAGTATCAGTTATGAGTTTGTTCCACTTGATGGCAAAGAGGTTTTGAGTTTGAATTCAGAAGACAAAAAGACAAATAACATAGAGGAAGCCCAGCCTCTGTGCCTTCTCCAATGACTACTTAGGCCCCCCCCACCCCCCCACTCCCAGGCTATGGTTCTCCTAAGGCACAGCCATCCTCCTCCTCCTAACTCCAAACCAAACAGAGGTCACTGACGGGCCAGTAGTGGACAGTAAGCATCCAGGCTGAGCAAGCCCAGGGCAAGCCTGGTGGGAGGGCAGGAAGGGAGGCAGGAACGTGTACATGCAGGGTGCAGCTGGGGCAGCACAAGGTCTATCCCGCATCACACCTGGCCTGTGCATGTCCCACCACCGAGGCAGGTCACATGGAAGGACCACCCTCAGCCCCACCTGCCTGAGCTGAAAAGCCAGAGACACAGGAGGAAAGTTGGAGACCGGGAAACAGGGAGCAAGATTTTCCCACAGGGTATAGGATCAGGGGATGGCATGACAAAGAGTCACAAGTTTAGATAATGTTGCACTTCTTCAAACTGAGTGGTTACAGAGCACTAGGTTACTTCTGTGAATCAGCTCGGGGTCATGGCTCCTGTCAGGGCAGAGCTGTGCTCCCTAGGTTTTCTGTGGCTCACCTTTTGGATGGCGATCAGCAGGCTTTTCTTCTGAGGCACCCTCACTTCCCAGAAGAGTGCCTCAACTATTGACACAGGGCAATCTCCTCCCATGAAATTAACTGTCTCTGAAAACTCACTGGAGGGTCAGCTATGGGTCGGTTCTGACTCAATGGCACACAAGCACAGCAATTTGGAAAAATGTAGTTCAGTTAACAAATGAAATCTTAAACTAAAACAATGAGAATGAGGAGGAAACAGCTTGCTAAGTGCCGGTGTAGACATGGCAGGGCTGGAAAGAGGGGTGCAGAGGCTATGCAGGTCCACCCACACATCGGGCTGGGCTCCGACATGCCTACTGTAAATGCTCTTCCTTCAGTCTTGGCTAGCATCTAAGTTTCCTCATTTGTCTGCAAACACTTCCACTGTCTTCTAGCTTACAGTGCTGTAAATGTGCAAAATAGTACTAAATTGTTTATTTTGGTAAGAAATCTGTTCTTTTGGTATGAAATACGGAATTTTTTTTCAGTACCTTTGGAGTTCAAAAAAAAAATCCATCAAGGTACATCTGGAATATCTGTTTTGCATTTTTCTCATTACTCCAGGAATTAATTTGCTGAAGGCCAGTACCAGCTGACATGGCATCAGATTCGAACTCCTGGACACCTCATCTGTATCAGAAGATAACTGGGCTTCAGTGGTTTTCAATGGCTGGTTTTTCATAGGTAGATAAACAAACAAACAGGCTTATTAAGTATGTAGGCATACTAGTGAGAATGTGTTTCCCGGAGCAGTGACCCATAGGAGACCAAAAGGGCAACGATTGCCTCAAAACAAAGTTCAGATAGCAAGGAGGGGCAGGAAAGAAGTGCGAGTGGAAACAGAGAAGTCAGGAAGGAAGTAGAAGAGTACTGTCACTGTGAGAAGATTGCAGCTAACAGGGGGAAAGAAAATACGTATAAATTATTTCCTGGAAAACTAATTTGCTCTGTAACATTTCATCCAACCCACAATAAAATGTTTGGTGTGCTGTGGTTGTCAGTTTGTTTTATTTTTAATCAATGAGCAATCCTACCTTTAAAAGGGAAAAGTTACCCATATGTCTAGATGTCAGTGAGGGAAATTTTCCAAAAGACAAACAGTTAATGTTTCTCCTGTTGTAACTTGCATGAGTGGATAAATGTGAAATATTACACATAGAAAAACAGAATGAAATTTATATTCAAGAGACTTTAAAGTAATAAGCAAAAGATTTATTTGAATCAAGTCTTCAGTTTTCCCCCTTCATTGTTTTACATTCATTAGTTGCAAATGAATTTGTTGTTGTTGTTGTTATGTGCCCTTGAGTCGCTTGCCACTCATAGCGACCCTGTGTACAACAGCCCTAAACTCCGCTCTGTCCGGTGCCAATCGCACTGTCTCTGACACTCCCATCCCAATTATCACAGTCACTGAATCAATCCACCTCATAGAGGGCCTTCCTTTCCGCGCTGTCCCTCCACCCTCCCAAGCATGATGTCCCTCTCTAAGGACTGGTCTCTCCTCACAACATGTCCAAAGTATGTCAGATGGAGCCTCAGAATCCTTGTCTCCAAGGAGCCATCTGGTTTAACCCTTTCCAGGACAAATCTGTTTGTTTTCTTAGCAGTCCATGGTAGTCTCAATACTCTTCTCCAGCACCACAGCTCAAAGGCATCAATTCTCCTTCTATCCTCCATGGTCATTGTCCAACTCTCTGATGCATAACAAGTGATTGCGAAGACCATGGCCTGTAGCAGACACACCCTAGTCTCCAGAGAGACACCATTGCTCTTCAGTACTTTGGAGAGGTCCCTAACAGCAGACTTCCCCATGGCAATGAGCCTTTTAATTTCCTGGCTGCTGGTGCCAAGACTGTTAACTATGGAGCCAAGCAAACTAAAGCTGTGTACAATTTCAATCTCTTCACCCTCCATCCTGATGCTGCCAATTGGTCCACTGGTGAGAATCTTTGTCTTCTTGACATTGAGCCTCAATCCATATTGGAGGCTGCAGTCCTTGACCCTCTGCAGCAGGCGGTTCAGGTCCTCTTCAGTTTCAGCAAGCAGGGTTGTGCCATCGGCATAAAATTGATAAATCATCCATCAATCTTGACCCCACATTTCTCCTCATAGAGCCCAGCCTACTAGATAATCTGTTCTGCATATAGGCTGAAAAGGTATGAAGATAGGATGCATCCCTGGCGTATGCCCTTCCCAGTTTTGAACCATGCAGTGTTCCCTTGCTCTGTTCTGACAACTGCCTCCTGGTCCAAGTATAAGTTTCGCATTAGAATGATCAAGTGTTCTGGGATTCCCATTCTTCTCAGAGTCAGCCATAGTTTGTTATGATCTACACAGTCAAATGCCTTTTCATAGTCAATGAAACACAGATAGACATTCCTCTGGTATTCCCTGCTTTCAGCCAAGATCCATCTAACATCAGCTTGCCCACTATGTCTCAGCTGGGACCTGGGAGTGCCCTGTTTTTTTTTCACAAGTTTTCACCCTTTAAGCCCAGGACTGAGAGCTGGCCAATAACAGCTTCTTCTTGGGATATCTGTCCAGTGGCCCATAGGGAGCAGGGACACTGCAGTCCCTGTGAAGGAAGCACAGGTCACTCCTGCAGTGAGGTGATGAGCACGGCCTGGGGGCAAGACAGAGGCTGCTGGTCACTCTTGGAACTTGGACTTGAACTCCCTCCCACCTAATGAGTACGGGGAGATGAAAGTGGCCAGTGCAGGCCTGAATGGCATAAATATCAGGCTTATAAACTGCATACCAAGGAGATGAAGAGAACTCTGAGTTGACTTTTACAGGAACAGTCTGGACAGTTTCCATTTTGGACATGGAACATCAACAGCTGAGATGGGACTGGGTCCTGTTGGGTGATAACAGCACTAACCAAGCATGTAATGAGCATCACTGCAATAGGATCCAGGGAATATCTAGACATGGTTGAAGAAGTCTTGATGGTACAGTGACTGAAGCACTCTTTTGCTAACCAAATGGTCAGTAGTTCGAATCCACCAGGCACTCTCCGCTCCTATAATGATGACAATTTTTGAAAACCCCATAGGGTAGTTCTACTTTGTCTGTGTGGTCACTCGAAATCAGAACTGACTCCAACAACAACATTATACTTTAAAACTCAGAAAATACATTATTTGTCTTTTTTTAAATGTGAGCTACAAAACACTGCAAATGATTCAAAACAAAGTGATGTGAAAATAATACAATGTTTAGAAAATTATTAATGTCGTGTTTTAGTTTGATTATATGCCTTTGATTTGATTAAGGATACTTTGAAAAGATATATTGTATTTGTGATCATCTTAGAAAAGTTTGGAAAGAAAATTTATTCTTAATTAAAAAAAAAAGAAAACAGTTGTCCTAAATTTGGTTGTACATGTTGTAAAGACAGTACTCTTTTGATCCTTTCAAACAGAAGTTGCTCTGCAATTCCAAAGGCCATTTGTTGCTCTGCGGGATAAGGATGGGCAATCTCCTCCTGTGTGATTAACTGCCTCTGAAAACCCACAGTGGGTCAGCTACAATTCTACAGTAAACCACAACATATCATCTGGATAGAGATGGTACTGAAGCACGCCTGCATAAAGGATTCCTCAAGCATTCCAGACAGTAGTTCCTGAATAAGTATCTTCTACCCACAAACTCTAAAGGGGCTTAATAAAGTAATCTCAACTCAGGCTGATGTCTGACAATGGCACAAAAGATCTCAGCTTCCAGCTTCAAGATACAGAGGATGCTCTTCTTCTTAAAAAGGTAAAGTGGACAAAAATACTGATCACATACTAAACTTTCAGTAATGGGTTACTATTTAAGCACATCCACAAAGCCGGCAATTACACAAGAAAGAAAATGACATGTACAATTGAGATGGGTGAAGGGAAAGGCAATAAACGATAAGAGAATGATAGGCACACTATCACTACAGAAAAAGAAGGCACAGAGAGTTATAAAAGAATCTGTGAGGGAGGATATGGGAAGAGCACAATTACATTGTAGGTATGAACACTGTTGTTGTTGTTGTTAAATGCCATAGAGTCAAATATGACTCATAGTGACTCCAGTAACAAAATATCTGAACCCTGTTCTGTAACTATTGTCATTTCTCTAAATTCATAGAGTTTCCTGAGGCATATTGTTTAGGAAGTGGATGCAATCCTGCTTCCAAGTTTGCCTTAATTGGGGAGCTCAAGCAAACACTGTCCACCATGGGTTACCATTATGGCATTTGACACACCACAGCATATAGCATCACAGCAACCCGAGGTTATCTTTGTATAGCAAACTGACAGACCAGTGCTGTACCACAAAGAACAATGTTCTTCCCAAACACAATTAACACCAGGCTCAAGGGCCCAACTGATTTTAAAAATAAACCAAATAGTGGAACCAGCAATAATACCAGAAAGATATCAACAAAATGATAACAGCAAAACCTTGCCTCTCAATAATCATACTGAATGTGAATGGTTTAAATATACCAGTGAAGAGAAAAAGAGTAACAGATTGGATAAAAAAACCCCTAGAAAACAAAAACCTCATCAATATACTATCTACAAGAGACACACCTGAAAAGTGAAGATAAAGAAAGACCAAAAATAAAAGGGTGGGAAAATATAACAAGCAAATGGCAACCAAGCAAAAAGGAGTAACGATACTAATTTCTAATAAAATAGATGTCAGTATAAAAACCATCACAAAGGACAAGGAAGGTCACTATATAATGTTTAAAGAGTCAAACAAGAGGACATTACCATAATAAATATCTATGCACCAAATTATGGAGCTTAAAATTACACCCAGCAGGTCCTGATTGACTTAAATAAGAGGTTTCCAGCCCATGGGTGATTTTTAGCTAAATCCAGTAAATCATATCAGCTCACACATGATTGTGAATGAAATTAAAACCAACCAATTTTCACCAGACGTTCACGCATGAGCCTCCAAACATAGAACAAAATATGTCTGAATGGTTGAATGGAAAAATGATTTGGTTTGTAAATTTTTTTTTGTTTGTAAATTTTTATTCAAGTTTTAAAAAAGAAATCAATATAAAAAATAAATATGTATAAACTTTATAAGAGGAAAACTGCTTTGCTATAATTGACTCAAAATCTAATTAGCAAAGCTAAACTGTGAAAAGTGTATTAAATATTAACAAGGTTTGTCAGATTGGAGGGCTTGGCTAATGTATTCAGCTTCTGACCAAAAGGCCAGAGGTTCAAGTCTCCCTATAAGCACATCAGCAGAAGGGCCTGAAGTTCTACCTCTGGAAAACCAGCCCCTGAACACCCTGCAGAGCAGAGTTCTGCCTGACATACACAAAATCACCAAGCAAGACCACCTCAACAGCAATAGAAACGTGGGTGAGACAACGACATTTGCTGCCTTTATTTCTGAATATGTTACCTCCATTGACAAATAATATATAGAAGAAGAAATTTACATGGCCTTGGTATTACGGATATGTTTGTTTCATAAAATGAGTCTGGGAGAATTTTTTTTCTATGTTCTGAAATTCT
>NW_006400231.1:391665-393171 GCF_000299155.1 Elephantulus edwardii | reverse complement strand
GGAGAAAACAGTGCAACAATGAATGAATGAAAACCCAAAATCTCTGCAAATGTTCATTAAAACTAATAAAATTTAATTTAAAAAAAAAGACGTTGTTTTATTACCTGTTCAATTTCTTCTTTTGTAACGGGTCTGTTCAGATGTTCTACTACAATCTGTGTCAATCTGTGTAGGTCGTGAGTTTCTAAGTATTTGTCCATTTCTTCTAGGTTTTCATACATTTTGAGTATAGTTTTTCATAATATTCCATTGTTAACCTTTGTATTTCAGTTTATTTTATTGTAATATTGCCCATTTCTTCTGCTATGTGAATTATTTGTATCTTTTCTTTCTTTTCCTTTGCTAGTTTTGCAAGCGGTTTGTCAAATTTATTGACTTTTTCAAAGAACCACCTCCGGTCTTGTTGATAGTTTCAATTGATTCTCTGTTTTCGATTTCATTTATTTCTGCCACAATTTCATTTATTTGAGAGGTTGATGATTTTTCTTCTTGTTCTTTTTCAATTTGCCTGAGATAGTGGGTTAAAAAAATAAAAATTATAAAACCAGAAAAAAACAAACCAAATAACAAATCCCTAAGGATTACGTCAAAGATAAAAACTGTTTTGAAAGACCAAAAAAAAAAAATCAATTATCTCCCCCCGCCCCCTTTTGATGTGCTTGCTTCTTGTTATAAATGGACCTCTGATTATTGCTTTGGCTGTTTCCCAGAGATTCTGGTAAGTTTTGTTTTCACTGTAATTTGTTTCAAGAAACATTTTTATTTCATTTTCCACTTCTTCTTTTATCTAATCATGTTGAAGCTGAGTGTTGTTTAGCTTTCAAATATATGAATTTTTTTATCCTTTATCCTCTTGCTATTGATTTCTAATTTTGTAGCATTGTGGCTGAGAAAATGTTTTGTTATTATTTCTGTTTTAAAATTTACTGATGCTTGCTTTGTGACCTAAAATACGATCTATTCTGGAAAATGTTCTGTGTACATTTAAGAAGAATGTACACTCAGTTTTTGGGGAGTGCTGTGTATTAATCTGTATATTATTAGTCTGTATAGGGTCGCTATGAGTCGCAAACGACTCGACGGCACATAACAACAACAACAACAACAACATATATCTATAATACTGAGTTGGTTGATTGTGTGGTTTAAATCATCAGTATCTTTGATGAATTTCTTTCTGGTAGTTCTATCCCTTTTTTTAGAGTGCTATATTGAATTCTCTTAATACTACTGTGGTGTTGTCTATTTCTTTTTTTCAGTTCTCTAAACATTTGTTTTGTGTAATTTTTAGCTCCATAATTTGGTGCATAGATATTTATTATGGTAATGTCCTCTTGTTTGACTCTTTAAACATTATATAGTGACCTTCCTTGTCCTTTGTGATGGTTTTTATACTGACATCTATTTTAGTAGAAATTAGTATCATTACTCCTTTTTGCTTGGTTGCCATTTGCTTGTTATATTTTCCCACCCTTTTATTTTTGGTCTTTCTTTATCTTCACTTTT
>NW_006400231.1:372555-380065 GCF_000299155.1 Elephantulus edwardii | reverse complement strand
TGGGATTCCCATTCTTCTCAGAGTCAGCCACAGTTTGTTATGATCCACGCAGTCAAATGCCTTTGCATAATCAATGAATAAAGGCAAAAAAATATAGGTCCAACCTAATACAAAATATAAATCTTTCCAGTCAATTTGGTAAGAAACAGCTTCTATGTATAATGTTAAACATAACATCATCTTCATATTTAAGAGAATCAAGGCATCATTTAATTAGTAAAGCTTATTCTTCATTCAAATTTTATACAGGCAATGCTTGGATGACAAATGTCAAAATTTTATACAGGCAGTGCCTGGGTTACCATTCATAATTTCTACATAACATCATAAAGTCAATTATATTAAATTTGAGGTATATACAATAGCTTGTAATAACAAACAGGCACTACACTTCAATGTGCATTAAAAGTTATTATTATTATTAGTGTTATTTTATTATTATGTTAAAGATGTCTTAGTGTACCTAGGAGTGTCCTGCTCATATTTTTTAATGCACTAAATTATATGCAAAGACAAACATTTAACTACCTGGCATTAGATAAAAACCATATCTAACTGTTTGACTTACATATAAATTTGACTTGAAAGACAGACTTGGGAACTGAACTTGTTCATTTGCTTCTATTACTTATCTTTATTTGTTGTTGTTGTTATGTGCCATTGAGTCACCTGTGACTCATAGTGACCCTATACACAACAGCCCTAAACTGGACCCTATCCTGTGCCAATCTCACCATCTCCAACACACTTACCACCATTACCCCAGTCACTGAATCAATCCATCTCATCGAGGGTCTTCCTCTCCTGCACTGTCCCTTTACCATCCCAAGCATGACGTCCCTTTCCAAGGACTGGTCCCTCCTTGCAACATGTACAAAGTATGTCAGACGAAGTTTCAGAATCCTTGTTTCCAAGGAGCAACCTGGCTTCACCCTCTCCAGGACAAATCTGTTTGTTTTCCTAGAATTCCATGGTATATTCAATACTTTTCTCCCAGCACCACAGCTCAAAGGCATCAATTCTCCTTCTATAATCCCTAGTCATTGTCCAGCTCTCTGATGCATAGCAAGTAACTGCAAAGACGATGGCATATATCAGTCTCCAGACTGACATCTTTGCACTTCAGCACTTTAGAAAGGTCTCTAACCACTGACTTTCCCATCACAATATGCCTTTTAATTTCCTGGCTGCTGGTGCCAAGAGTGTTGACTGTGGACTCAAGCAAACCAAAACTGTTAACAACCTCAATCTCTTCACCATCCATTATGATGTTGCCAATCGGCCCAGTGGTGAGAATCTTTATTTTCTTGATATTGAGTCTCAATCCATACTAAAGATTGTAGTCCCTGACCTTCCACAGCACGTACTTCAGGTCCTTCTCAATTTCAGCAAGCAGGGTCATGTCATCTGCATAACACAGATTGTTAGTGAGTCTTCTTCCAATCCTGATGCCACATTTCTCTTCATAGAGCCCAGCCTCCCGATAACCTTTTCTGCATAAAAATTCAAAAGGTATGGAGACAGGATACAGCCCTGGCGTACACCCTTCCCAGTTTTGAACCACGCAGTGTTTCCTTGCTCTGTTCTGATGACTGCCTCCTAGTCCAAGTATAGGTTTCACATTAGCACAATCAAGTGTTCTGGGATTCCCATTCTTCTCAGAGTCAGCCACAGTTTGTTTTGATCCACACAAATGCCTTTGTGTAATCAATGAAACAACACAAATGCCTTTGTGTAATCAATGAAACAAAGATAGACATTCTTCTGGTATTCCTTCCTTTCAGCCAAGATCCGTCTAACATTAGCTACAATATCCCTAGAACCACAGCCCCGTCTAAACGCAGCCTGCACTTCTGATAGTTCTCTCCTGATGTGCTGTTCCAGTCATTTTTGGATAATCTTCAGCAGAATCTTGTTTTCATGTGATATTAATGATATTGTTCGATAATTTCCACACTCTGTGGGATCATCTTTCTTTGGAATGGGAATAGATATAGATCGTTTCCTGTCAGCTGGCCAAGTGGTTGTTCTCCAAATTTCTTGGCACAACTTGGTGAGCACATCTAGGGCAGCATCTGTTAGTTGAAATATGTCAACTGGCATACCATCAATTCCTGGGGCTTTATTTTTTGCTAATTCTTTCCAAGCAGTCTGAACTTCTTCCTTCATCACCATAGGCTCTTGCTCATAATGTTGTTTCATTAAATTCTTCTGTGTCTGCAAATTCCTCTTGGTATAATTACTCTGTATACTCTTACCATTTTCATTTTTTTAAAATTTTATTTTGTTAATTTTAATGAACACTTAAGATATTTTGGATTTTCATTCATTCATTGTTGCACTTTTTTCTTTACCCCTCTCCCCCCAGTTCACTCCTCTCTTTGAAAAGCAAAAGATAAACTTCTTCGTTGGTATACATGCCCCCTGCCCCCGCCCGCCTCCAATGCACTCTGCTATGCAACCTTAATTCTGGATTCCTGCGATAATCATAATATGCTATCATATATCACTTTTAAACTGTTCTCTCCCTCATCTGTTTAAATTCAGTATACATAATCTATCCAGTTTTTCCTCAGTCTTACCCCAACCCTTTACCTTGATGTCTGTTTTACTCAGCATAATGTCCTCCCGGGTCACTCATTTTGAATAATATTGCATGAGTTCCTTGTTTTTCAATGCAGCATAGTATTCCATTGTGTGAATATACTACAACTTCTCCATCCATTCGTTTCTTGATGGGCACTTAGGTTGTTTCTAACTCCCAGCTTTTGTGAACAAAGCTGCGATGAACATGGGTGTGCATATATCTGCTTGCATGTCAGTTATGTTCTCTTTAGGGTATATTCCCAGTAGCTACCATTTTCTTTTAATACTTGCAGGATCAATCAATATTCTGCCCAAAGCATCCTTAAGTATTGCAATTCGAGGCTTGAATTTCCTCTTCAGTTCCTTGAGCTTAAGAAATGCTGAGTGAGTTCAGCCTCTTTGATTTTTTTATTCCAGCTCTTTGCACATTTTATTATAATACTTTACTTTTTCTTGTCGTGCAGCTTTTTGAAATCTCTTGTTCAGTTCCTTAATGTCTTGATTTCTTCCTTCTGCATTGGCTTCTCAGTGCTCCAGTGCAATATTCAGAGTCTCTTCTGACATCCATTTTGGTCTTTTCTTTCTCCTCTGTCTTTGCAATGACCTTTTACACTCTTCCTGAATGATATTCTTGGTATCTTCCCATAACTCATCTGGTCTTCACTCATTAGTGTCCAAGGCCTCAAACCTGTTCCTGAGATGGTTCTGAAATTCAGGTGGGATAGACTCAATGTGAGCTTGATTTCACTTTCCTTAGCTTCAGCTTAAACTTGCATATAAGTAGTAGGTGATCTGTTCCACAATCAGAACCAGGCCTAGTTTTCACACCTGATATTGAGCTTCTTCTCCAGTGGTTCTTTCCACAGATATAATCTATCTGATTCCTATGTATACCATCAGGTGAAATCCATGTGTATAGCCTGAATTTATGTTTCTTATAAAATGTATTTGCAACAAATATACTGTTGATTGTGCAAAATTCTATCATCCTATCTCCAGCTTCATTTCTGTCACCAAGCCCATGCTTTCCAACTACTGATCTTTCTTCTCTCTTCCCAACTTTTGCATTTTAGTCACCCATCACTATTAATGCATCTTGACTGCATGATCTATCAATCTCTGACTGCAAAAGTTGGAGTTGGTGGTTGTTGTTGTTGAGTGCCGTCGAGTTGTAGGTGACTCACAGTGAAAGTCCTTGACACTTGCGTGCGTGACTTTCATCCTGTCTCCAGGTTCATAGGGTTTCCGGAGGCAAGTTATTTATGGAAGTGGATAGAAATAATATATTTCCTTTTTTTTGGCTCTGGTTGTTGGTGCATATATTTGAATGATAGTGATGATATTCACTGGACTTCCGTGTATGCGTATGGATATTATCCTGTCACAATATTATATTTCAAGACACATCTAGAAATGACTTTTTTAACTATGAAAGCAACCCCATTTTTCCTCACCTTTTCATCACCAGCATAATAGATCATATGATCATGTGATTCAAAATGTCCCATGCCAGTCCATCTCATCTCACCAATACCTAGTATGTCGATATTTATTGTGTTCCATTTCTTCCTTAACAATATCTAATATTTCTACATTCATAGTTCTCACATTCCATGTTCCAACCACGAGTTTCTGCTCACAACTGTTCCTCCTCCTTAGTATTTCCATACTTGAAAGTTCCACATCTGTTGCCTTATCTGCTAGTCTAAGTGTGTTCTATCGTACATAGGGTTTTCGAAGGCCTGGTATTTCGGGAGTGGGTGCCAAATCCTTCTTCCTAGTCTGCCTTAATCTGAATGCTCAGATTTAGAAAAGTATCTGATAGACAAGTATTTTACAGAACAATGCAGTGAAAATTGTAAATTCGTGAGAAGAAAACCCCCAAATTTTGTTACAGTACAAAAAAATCTTGGGATCAAATTATATTTATTTAATAACAAAAATGCTTTTCTTCCTAAAATGTAAACAAAATATACATATAGTATTCTAGGTACAGTAACAGCAGTAATTTACTTATGAATAAGGTATATTTTGGTATGTTGTTGTTGTTAAGTGCCATTGAGTCGTAGTCAACTCATAGCAACACTATGAATGAAAGTCCTGAGAACGTGTAACTTTCATCATTTCTCTAAGTTCATAGAGTTTCTGGAGGCAAGATATTTAAGAAGTGGATGCTACTCCTGCTTCCAAGGCTGTTTTAATTTGAGAGTTCCACCAAACACTGTTCACCATGGGTAACTATTATCCTATTATCGCATTTGACACATCAGTGTCACAGTGTTTACCATCACAGCAACCACGAATTATCACTGTACAGCAAATTGACAGACCAGTGCTATACTACTTAGAAGAATGTTTGAAAACAAAACCAGGCCAAGGGGCCACAGGACTGAGAGTCCAAATGCCTTTTTAAATATTAGGCCAAATCCAATCAGCTCAAATCCAATTGAGAGCAACAGTCCACATCCAAGCCATGGTAAAACTTTTGTTTCTCATAAGTATAAAATATTTCATGAAAAGAATCATTATTTAAAGGTATAAAGGCACTCTTTCCTTACTTGAGCAGAAACAAATTTCTATAGAAATTTGGCTACAGGACTAGAACACAGGAAAGGTCTCAAATATCTAAAAGTTGTTTGGTTAGGGAGAAATGTTTTCTTGAGACCTGGAGGCAGTCATTCATCACTTTGTATTTGAAGGTGTTTCTCAGAGAATTTCTTACTAGTCTTCAGAATAAAGCACAATATCTGGACTTCCTGAAGGGGTTGCTTCCAGCTGGAACACCAACCAGCAGGGCATCATTGCAGGCATTCTGCATGCAGTACTGTTGAAGCTCAGCAGCTGCCTGAGAGACCGTGATCCTTTCCACACCCACCTCCAGCTTGAGCTACTCCACCAGGTGCTGCAGGGCATTTACATTGGGCCTGGAAGACATGGCAAATGCAGCACGTGGCTCCAAGATGGGTGTGTGAGGCTCGGCCTGGCCACAAGGCTCGCTGTTGCTAGTTACTTTAGTTTATCCTGTTTTCTGTGGCATTTCTGTAGGAAGGACTTCCCTCAGTATTTCCTGCAACTGTTTTCACAAACTCCTTAAATTTCTGCTTTCCTGATAATATCGTGATCTCATCTTCATAGTTAATGGACTGTTTTGGTGAGTACAGTATTCTTGGTTGACAGTTGTGTTCTTTGAGTGTTGGAATATGTCATTCCACTGTCTCCTTGCTTGCATGACTTCTACTGAAAATTGGCACTTAATCTTATTTGCACTCCCTTATTGGTTACTCTTTGTTTTTCTCTAGTTACTTTCAGAATTCTCTCCTTATTCTTGGTTCTGGCAAATTTTATTATGGTATTTTTCTTCTGGAGTCTGTTCTATATGTGCTTCTCTCTCATTTTTCATTAGGCTTACGAAGTTTTCTTCTAGTATCTTTCCCACAGCTTTCTCAGTGTCTTTTTGTTTTTCTGTTTGTTTCTTCCTGTTCTGGGATTCCAATTATGCACATGTTGCTGCTTCTATCATCTTTTTTCACTGTCCAGGTCTCAGATGCATAGGACGACCTGAATCAGATGCATCTTGGTCCTCAAAGTAACATCACTGCTCCTCAATAATTTGGAGAGGTCCCTGGTTAAATACTTTCTCATTACAATATGTCTCCTGATATCCTGACTGCTGGTACCAAAAGTACTGACTGTGGATCCAAATAAGATGAAGCTGTAAACAGTTTCAATCTTTTTCTCCCATCTGTCATGATGTTGCTTATCTGCCCACCACCAAGCATTTTTGTTTTCTTGAGTTGAGATGCAATCCATTTTGAAGGCTGTATTATTTGATCCTCTGAAACAAGTACATCAAGCCTTCCTCACTTTCAGCAAGCAAAGTTATGCCATCTGCATAGCAAAGGTTATTGATGAGCCTTCCTTCAATCCTGATGCCACATTCTTCCTCACAGAGTCTAGCTTCTTGAATAATTTGCTCAGCATACAAATAGAATAGGTATGGAGAAATGATACAAACAGTTGTAATGAATTAAAATCATCTCAACTGACAGCTAACAGGGATCTCCTTTCATGTCTGTAAGGTCTGTAGTGATGTCTCTACTTGTATTCCTGATATTGGTAATTTATAACTTCTTCCTCTTTCGTTGGGTAGTTTCAGCTATTGGTTTATCAATTTTTTTTTAAGTTTTTTTAAACAAACAGATTTTTCTTTTGTTAATTTTTCTCTCTTGTCTTTCTGATTTTAAACTCACTGAATTCTTTATTGCTTTCTTCCTTCTGTTTACTTTTAATTTAGCTTAATTTCTTTCCTTTTTTAATTTTGTTTCTTATAATGGAAATTCATGTGTTGGGCTAGTCCCCAAAAGGTGAGGGTTCAAATCCACCAGGTGCTCTAAGGGAAGATAATGCACAGTCTCCCCCTGTAAAGATGTGCATCCTCAGATGCCTAATGAAGGATTACTATGAGTCAGAACTGACTAGATGACAGTGGATTTGGGTTTGGTCCCTAGCTGTATCTCACCATTTAAAAATATTACATTTTTTAAAATTTTTGTAATAATTTTAATGAACATTTACAGAGAATTTGGATTTCCATCCATTCATTGCTGCACTTCTCTACCCACCGAGCCCTCTCACCCTGCCCTCCAGTTCACTCCTCTCTTTCAAGAGTAAAAGAAAAACTCCCTCCCTGGTACACAATCCCCCCGCACCCCTCCTACCGCCCCAAGTGCATTCAACTATGCAACCTTAGTTGTGGACCCTTGTGATAACCATAATACCCTATCATAAACCGCTTTTAATTTATTCAATCCCTCATCTGTATCAGTGCAGTATACACAATTTATCCAGTTTTTCTCAGTCTTACCCCCACCCTGATATCAGTCCCATTTTACAGCACTGGAACCATGCAATATTTGTCCATTTG
>NW_006400231.1:360630-370523 GCF_000299155.1 Elephantulus edwardii | reverse complement strand
ATTTGTTAATATGATGAATTACATTGATTGTTTTCCTTATGTTGAACCACCCTTGCATACCTGTTATAAAGCCCACTTGGTCATGGTGAATTATTTCATTGATGTATCGTTGAATTCTATTGGCCAGGATTTTATTCAGTATTTTTGCATCTATGTTCATAAGAGATAGTGGCCTGTAGTTTTCTGTTTTGGTGGTGTCCTTTCCTGGCTTTGGTATCAAGGATATGTTTGCTTCATAGAATGAATCTGGGAGAATTCCATCTTTCTCTATTTTCTGAAATAGTCTATGTAGAATTGGTGACAATTCCTGTTTGAATGTTTGATAAAATCCACTAGTAAAACCATCTGGTTCAGGGATTTTTTTTCCTCTGAAGTTGTTGTATTACCTTTTCAATTTCTTCTTTTGTAATGGGTCTGTTGAGATGTTCAATTTCAGTTTCTGTTAGTTTCGGTAGGTTGTGCATTTTTAGGTATTTGTTCATTGCCTCTAGGTTTTCATATTTGTTTGTGTATAATTTTTCATAATACTCAAATGTTAGCTTTTTTATTTTCGTTGGTTCTGTTGTGATGTTGCTTGACTCATCTCTTATTCGCATTATTTGTATTTGTTCTTTCTTTTACTTTGTGAGTTTTGCTAATGGTTTGTCGATTTTATTGACCTTTTCAAAGAACCAACTCCTAGTTTTGTTGATAGTTTCGATTGTTTTTCGGTTTTCTATTTCATTTATTTCTGCTCTAATTTTTATAATTTCGGGTTTTTTAGGGGGTGTCGGGTTTTCTTGCTGCTCTTTTTAAATTTGCTTAAGATGGTGAGTTAGAGAATCAATGGTTACTTTTTCTTGCCTTTTGATGTGTTTGCTTATTGCTATAAATTGACCTTTAATTACTGCTTTGGCTGTTTCCCAGAGGTTTTGGTTAAGTGGTGTTTTCATTGCCATTTGTTTCAAGAAACTTTTTTATTTCATTTTTTATTTTGTCTAGTATCCAGTCGTGTTCAAGCAAGGAGTTGTTCAGTCCAAATGCATGGGTTTTTTCTCCCTTATCGTCCTATTATTAATTTCTAATTTTGTAGCATAAGGGTCTGAAAAGATGTTTTGTATTATTCCTATGTTTTTTGTTTTGTTTTTTTTTTAATTTACTGATGCTTGCCTTGTGTCCCAGAATGTGATCTATTCTGGAGAATGTTCAATGTACATTGGAGAAGAAAGCATACTGTGTTTTGGGGGGGGTGCATTAGCCTGTAAATATCTGTGAGATCAAGTTGATTTATTGTATGGTTTAATTCTTCAATATCTTTGTTGAGTTTCTTTCTGGTGGTTCTATCTTTTCTTGAGAGGGGTGTATTGAAGTCTCCAAGTATTATAGTAGTGTTGTCTATTTCCTTTTTTCAGTTCTGTTAATGTTTGTTTTATGTAGTTTGCAGGTCTTTCATTTAGTGCATAGATATTTATTATTGTTATGTCCTCTTGTTCTATTGACCCTCTCGGCATTATGTAGTGACCTTCCTTGTCCTTTGTGATGGTTTTTACATTGATATTTACTTTGTCAGAGATTACTATCGCTACTCCTGCTTTTTTCTGGTTGCTGCTTGCTTGGTATATTTTCCCCCACCCTTTTATTTTTAGTCTGTCTTTATCTTCATTTTTCAGATGTGTCTCTTGTAGACAACATATTGATGGATTTTGGCTTTTTATCCAGTCTGCTACTCTTTTTCTCTTCAGTGGTGCACTTAAACCATTTACATTCAGTGTTATTATTGAGAGGCAAGATTTTATTGCTATCATTGTGTTGAGTTCTTTTTGGTGTTGTTGCTAGTTACTTTGGTCCATGATGCTTTCTGTGGTATCTCTGTAAGGAGGACATCTCTGAGTCTTTCCTGCAATGCTGGTCTTGTTTTTACAAACTCTCTTAGGTTTTGTTTTTCTGGGAATACCTTATCTCTCCTTCATATTTGATGGATAATTTTGCTGGGTAAAGTATTCTTGGTTGACAGTTGTGTTCTTTGAGTGTTTGATATATATCCTTCCACTCTCTTCTTGCTTGCATGGTTTCTTTTGAGAAATCGGCACTTAATCTTATCTGCTCTCCCTTATAGTTTACTCTTTGTTTCTCCCTTGCTGCTTTCAGGATTCTCTCCTTATCTTTGGTTCTGGCAAATTTAACTATGATATGCCTTGATGTTTTTCTTTTTGGGTCTAGTCTATATGGTGTTCGCTGAGCTTCTTGTATATATATTCTCTCATTCTTCTTTATGCCTGGGACGTTTTCCTCTAGTAATTCTTCCACGACTTTTTCAGTGCCTTTACTTGCTTCTTCCTCTTCTGGGATTCCAATGATGCACATGTTATTTCTCTTGATCACATTATTCTTAGGTTTTCTTCTTTTTCCTTCCTTTTTGAGTCTGCTTTTTGCTCTAGCAAATCCGTGGTGACAATTTTGTCTTCTATTTCATTGGTTCTTTGTTCCATCTCTTCAACTCTGTTCATGTGCCCCTCCATCACGTTGACAGCATCTGAAACACTGGACCTCATATTTTGGATAGTGGTTTCTTGTTTTTCCAGTGCCACCAATGCCTCGTTTGTTTTCTCTACATTGTTCTGGACTGTTGTGGTTTTGTTTGTTTGTTTGTTTTTTCTTAGTTCCTCCTGTTTTTTGTTTATAGTATCCTCTAATTTTTCAAGTTTGTCTTTCATCCATTGAAAATATTCAATCATTGTTCTTTTAAATTCTGTGTCAGAAAGTTCCATCAGACTTTCTGGCTTCAGGAAATCCATTGATACTGTGTCACCCTTTGGGGGTGATATCTTGCTTTGTGCTTGTGTATTGTGTGGGACAGCTTGCTTTCTTCAAGGCACTGATATGTTCTCGATGAAGATAATCCTCTAGAGATCAATTGTGTAGCTATCCTAGTTCTGCTTTTCTCTGAACGTCTGACTCCAGGGAAATGTCAGTTCAGAGCCTGTGAGAGCAGCCTCTTGTAGGTAAGATAGGTCAAGGTGCTCTGGATTAAAAGCAGGTTGATTAACCAGATGTGTAGACACAGGTGTGGAGCCAAATAGGGTAGAGTATGCACATGGTTGTGGCAATCACAAGGACAGGTCAATCACTTGGGGAACCTCACTCAGGCCTCAGTTGTCTGGGTGTGCTTACAATTGGGGTCCCTATTCAAATTCCAGCTGTCCATCTCCCACCCAGTGGTTTTCATTCACTGTCCCTGTCCAGTGGTGCTCACACAGTTGCCCTTGTACCGTGGCCCCTGTCCAGGAAGGCTCCTGGGTCCAAGGGGACTCAACAAGACAAAGTCAAATTCCCACCAACCCACTCACCTCTGGCTGGTCTGCAGTGTCCACAAAAGTTCAGCCAAATCATATCCTGGGTCAAGGGGACTCAACAAGACAAAGTCAAATTTCCACCAACCCACTCGCCTCTGGCTGGTCTGCAGTGTCCACAAAAGTTCTGCCAAATTATCACTGGCGCGCTCTTTACTGGGCAGTTGGCATGCCCTGAGAGAGCTCAGTCAAATTCCCAACAGTGGGCTCACCCCTGAGAACTCTCCCAGACAATCGGTGGTGCCCAAGAAAACCCAATTAGGATCCTACCAGCCTTTCTCGTGGCAGATCAGTCCCACAGCAGCTCGATTAGCGGCTTCAGACGATGACAGTCTCCATGGTGTGCCTTTGTGTGCTGACTCAGAATCATATTGTCCACGGCTGTTGTTGTGTTGTGTGAAGGAGTCTCTAGTGGTCCTGGAGCACCGCCAGGGGGTGCAGAGTTGTGGCGAGGCCACCAGGGTGTGCCAGAATTGTGGGGGCGTGGGATGGTGGTGGGGTTATGTCCCTGGACACAGTGCTGTGTCAGGGATGGGGGGAGCAGGGCTTGGGCAGCACTGGGAGTTAGGGGTTGCAGTCTATTACCAGATATTAAGCTGCCAAGTCACCAGTCCTCAGGAAGTAAGACTTACTGCGCCATGTCGCCCTTCCTGTGCGCTGCGTTGCCCTTCTTGTTAAAAAATATTATGTTTTGAATTATCTCAAAATATTTTATTTCATTTTGAGACTTCTATTTTAATTCATAAGTTATTCAGAAATGTATTATTTAATTTCAGATTATTTGGAAAACCTTCTCAATGCCATTCTATCAGCTATTTCAAGTATGTTTAAGTTTGGGTAAGAGAACATACCTTATAGAATTACTATTCTTTTAAAGTTATTATGGCTTATTTTATAAGTTGGAATATGAAGGACAGCACTAAACCACCATCAATACAACCCAAAACCCTGAAATCAAACTTCCCAGAGGGAGGAATTATGGATACTCAACCACTTTGGTAAATTATTACTTTCTGAACTAAAGATCTCTCACATGATTTCTTTAAATAGACATAATTTCCTAGCTTATTTTATATGATGTAGCATTTATTTAGCCAAAGCTTTTATATTAGCTTTTATATAAGTATATAATAAGGACCCGGGGTCTCCTAGGTATTTACCGGGATTGCTGTGAATATAAGAAGTGTGTAGCCTCAAAATAATTTTTCAATAAAAATATGAAAAGCAAAAACCACTCAAATGGTTTGCTAAGCACCTGTGAGGCCATATCTTGGGCCAGGTGACTCTAAGTGGCTAGTGAAAAACAATAACCTTGGGCACAAGGGTTTCCTTCCTGGGTTCAGGGTTCCCCACAGGGTTCAGCACCAGCCCCAAGCAAGGGCACTTCATTTCACTAGCTTGAGGGTGCACCTAGGGTCAGGGCTGCAGTGTCAGTCTCCAACACAGACCACTGAGTTCCGTAGAGTTTCTGAGCTGAGTGGTTGCAAGTACCACTAACAGGTCAATAGTTAAAATCTGCTACTTGCTCTAACGACTAAAGAATAATAATTTCCTTCCATAAAGAGTCACAGCTTCTGAAGCCTGAGGAGGGTTGCCATGAGGTGGAATTTAGTTGACAGAGTGGTTTTCTCAAGTGTTTTTGGGTCAGCATGAAGTATGATCTGCTCTTTCAAGCCCTGGGCTGTATATACATTGATGAGGAATTTTATTAATTTTGTTCTGAATTACAAGTAAGGAACAAGATAATGAAAAGGCATTCAGAGCCTCTGATGATGTTCTTTACAAAACTCTTGTGCCTGCAAATAGTTCTGATCTCCTGTATCTAGGACTAGTCTGAGGACTTCAAGTCTTCAAATAAAGGATAAAAGTTCCAGTAGATAAATGTATATAAACAGAAAATACAGTTAAAATAAGCCTTTATGCTATAGCAGTAGTTCTCGGCAATATAAATTTACTAAAGTTAGATATGACAGCTTCATTGATCTTCAGGAGAAATTACTTCAGAATATTTGCAGAAAATGATTTTTGGTTGCCACTGGCACTCATGATTTGGACACACTGTCAGGATTTTTAATGTACACCACAAAGATCCTGTGAAATTATGACGTTATATGGGACAGAAAACCACTTTAAACATTGTTTACCTATAATTGAAAATAAACCTCCATACTCAATATCTATGATAGCAGTGGTGGTGTCCTTTCAGTGCTTCAAATCATCAGTGGAGATCATACCAAAAGAACACTAAAGCCTAGGAATGTGTTTCTTGAATGCACAGACACTGACTTTACTAAGGCAAAAATAGTCCTTGATATCCTTGTCACCACATTCAGTGAATATTATGAGAACCACTTTACAGTTGAGGCTGCTTAGTTTCTTCTCAATGGGAAATTACATACCTTTCTAGAATTGGTTTACTGAAAGGGAGTGTGAGATCTGATCTCAGTAACAAAAAAGTTGGAATCAGAGAAACTCCAGAAAATCTTGGAAAACTTGTAACCAGGATGCATTAAAAATCAGAAGTCATGGGGGATGAAAAACAGATAAAGGTTGAAATCCCACCAATGAGAGCTGACATAATGCATGCCTGTGATATTGTAGTAGATGCTGCTATTGCTTATGGATACAGCAACATTCAGATGCATCTCCCCAAAATCTACTCCATTGCTATTCAATTTCCTCTTAATAAGCTGACAGAATTTCTCAGACCTGACACGGCAGTACCTGGGTTCACTGAGGTGCATACTTTGCCCTGTGCTGCCAAAAAGATATTTTTGATAAATTTGGTTTGAATATTTCTGCTCAAAGGCAGTTCCTATAAGTAATCCTAAAACTGCTGAATTTCAGGTGGCACGCACCACCCTTCTTTGTGGCCTCTTGAGGACCAGGAAATCAGATGTCCCAACTCTGAAATTGTTTGAAATTTCTGAAACTGTAGTAAAAGATTCAAGTAAAGATGTAGGTGCCCAAAACAGGCATCTCTGTGACATGTATTACAGCAAGATCCCTGGGTGTGAGATAAACCAGGGGCTGCTGGACAGAATCACACAGCTGCTCACTGTGCTTCCTGGTGAAAAGAAAAGCTATATAATCAAAGCCTCTAAAGGCTTTGCTTCTTACCAGGACAATGTGCTAAGGTCTTGGTCAGGGTCAGAGTATGAGCAAGCGTGGGGTGCTGCATCCTGACACAGTCACCAAGTTTGAGCTAACCAAGTCTCACTCCTCCCTGGAAATCAATATCAAGTTCTTTTTGTGAAAATGGGACTGATCTACTCCAAGTGTCCCTTCTTCTGTCCCCAGTGTCCTCTACCCTCCTCACAGCAGACCTCCATTTGCACTTTAATGTATAATAAAGTAAAAATCACTTCCCTGTCCTCCCTAAAAAAAGGTTTTGGGGTTTTGGTTGTTGGGTTGGGGGTTTTTGTTTGCTTTTTAAAGTAACTAGGAAATACAAAACACAAACAGGAAGAAGGAAAGGTTATGGCCACCAGGAAGCCACCAAGAAAAGCTGAAGAGCAAGGACACTGGAAAGAAACAAAACAAACACACAGAAAATGGCACCAAAAAGTCTAAACATTTTGAAATTGGTTAGATAAGCAGCTGCATCCATGTAAGAATCGCAAGTACCCATAATCCCCCCCCCCCCGGTGAGGTCCAATTGCTTTACAAAAGCTACTCAACACTTGTAAACTGGAAAAAGATGGATCTCTATATGAGTGATGTGAAGGGCTTCCATAGGCAATGACTCACTTACAAGAAACTGAAAAGATACCATTTGGACAAGAATGTACCTATTTTCTCAGTGGACAGAAAGGCCAGACCCTCCACCAGCCAACACTGTCACAGCAACAACACAGCTCATACGTACTACTCACAAAGTGACCACCCAGTCATCTTGTCCATCTGACTGGTCTCTGCATCTGTTGTCTTTCCTCTGTCATTCTCCCATGGGGGCAGGGAAGGCAGAAAGACAAGATGATCTTAGAAGACTAAAACCCATTCATCTATTTTATCCTCTCCTGGTTGTAGGTTTTTCAGGATGCTTGGAAGACTGTTTATGTTGAGGATTATGACTTCTAGAGTTCTTCCAAGCTTTTCTCTAATGCAGTTTATAGTCGTTTGTAATGCAGTTTATAGTCGTTTGTTTTATTCCTAAGTCCTTGATCCACTTTGAGTTGGTTTTTGTGTATGGGATGAGGTATGGCTCTTGCCTGAGTTTTCTACAGATAGTTTTCCAATTTGCCAACATCTTTTGTTAAAACGGCTGTTGTTTCCCCACTAACTGATTTCATCTCCTTGTCAAAAACTAGTTGACAATAGGTAGATGGACTGATTTATGGGTTTTCAATTTTATTCCATTGGTCTATGTGTCTGTCATTGTACCAGTACCACACTGTCTTGAACACAACAGCAGTATAGAAGAATTTGAAATCACAGAGTGATCTTAACTTGTTTCTCTTTTTAATGAGTGCTTTGCTTATTCAGGGTCTCTTTCCATTCCAAATGAAACTGGAGAGTGTCTTTTCCATCTCATTGAAGAATGGAATTGGTATTTGTATTGGGATTGTATTGAACGTGTAAATTGCCTTTGGTAATATTGACATTTTCCCAATATTGAGTCTTCCTATCCATGAGCAAGGTATAGTCTTCCATTTCTCCAGGTCTCTTTCTGTTTCTTATAATGATGTTTTGTAACTGTCTTTAAATAGATCCTTTGTGCTTCTGGTTAGTTTAATTCAAGTAAATCTTGTGATTAGCTATTGTAATGGCTATTGCTTTTCTTAGCTCCAGTTCTGTATTCTCTTTGTCACTGTAAAGAAATTAAATTGATTTTTTTTATGTTGATCTTGTATCTTGCCACTTTGCTGCATTGGTTAATTATGTCCAGTAGTTTTCTTGCTGAGTCTTCAGCATTTTCTAAGTATACTATAATATCATCTGTATATAGAGATCATTTTACCTCTTTTTTGCCAATTTGGATACCTCTTATTTCCTTCTCTATAGAATTCTGCACAATCAATGACTTATTCATTGCAAACACATTTTAAAAGAAACACAAACGCAGGCTATGCACATGGATTTCACCAAATGGTATACATTGGAAAAAGATCAATTTCATCTGTGGAAAGAATCACTGGATAAGCTCAATATCAGCTGTGAAAACTAGGTCAGGCGGTGAATGTGGAACAGATCAACAACTGCTCACCTGTAAGTTCAAGCTGAGGCTGAGGAAAATTAAGTCCACAGCAACCAAAATTTGACCTTGAGTCTCGCAACTGAATTTCAAAACCATCTCGGGAAGAGGTTTGAGGCCTTGGACATTAACGAGCAAAGACCAGACGAGCTATGAGAGGCTATCAGGAATATCATCCAGGAATAATGGAAAGGGTCATTACAAAGGCAGATAAGGATAAAGAAAGACTAAAAATAAAAGGATGGGGGAAAATATACCAAGCAAACAGCAACCAAAAAAAAAAAAAGCAGGATTAGTGATACTAATCTCTGATAAAATAAATTTCAATGCAAAAACCATCTCAAAGGACAAAAAAGGTCACTACATAATGCCCAAAGGGTCAACAGAACAAGAGGATATAAGAATATTGAATATCTATGTACCAAATGAAAGACCTGCAAAATATATAAAACACACATTAACAAAACTGAAAAAGGAAATAGACATCACTACTATAGTACTTGGAGATTTCAATACACTCCTTTCAAAAAAAAAAAGATAGAACAACCAAAAATAATCTCAACAAAGATACTCAAGAATTAAACCACACAATAAACCAACTCGATCTCATAGATATTTATGGGCTAATGCACTGCAAAAAGGCACAATATACCTTGTTTTCCAATATGCATGGAATGTTAGCCAGAATAGATCACATTCTATGTCACAAGGCAAGCATCAACAAATCCAAAAACACAGAACTTATACAAAATATCTTCTCAGACCAAGGCCACAAAATTAGAAATTATTAACAAGAAAATAAAGGAGAAAAAAAATCATACATTTGGAAGCTCAACAACAACTTGCTTGAACATGAGTGGGTTCTAGAAAATAAAAAAAAATGAAATTAAAAGATTTCTTGAAACAAATAACAATTAAAACACTACTTACAAAAACGTCTGGGAAACAGCCAAAGCAGTAATCAGAGGTCAATTTATAGCAATAAGCAAACACATCAAAACATCTCCAACAAATTGAAAAAGAACAGCAAGAAAACCTGACACCCTCTAGGAAAAATGAAATTATAAAAATTAGAGCAGAGATAATATGAAATAGAAAACCAAAAAACAATTGAAACTATCAACAAAACTAAGAGTTGGTTCTTCAAAAAGGTCAATAAAATTGACAAACCATTAGCAAAATTCACAAAAGAAAAGGAGAAGACACAAATAATTCGAATAAGAGATGAATCAGGCAACATCACAAGAGAACCAACTAAAATAAAAAAGCTAACATTAGAATATTATGAAATACTATGCTCAAACATGAGCAAGAGCCTACGGTGATGAAAGAAGAAGTTCAGGCTGCTTTGAAGGACATGGCAAAAAATA
>NW_006400231.1:347892-359195 GCF_000299155.1 Elephantulus edwardii | reverse complement strand
ATTTTTGAGAACACTCATTTTAATGGAGGCATATTTATTTATTTTCATTTTTTTACGTTATTTTACTTCTACGTGATTTCATTGAGCACAAGTAAAGCTTTTAAGCAAAATCTTCAAACAATTAACAATATGCCACAAAATAGATAGTATCAGTTCCAGAAGGGATTATAAGAATTTCCTCAAGAGCATTTTCTCAGTATAAATATTTACTAGTGGATTTATAAGGGACATGCTCCCCAAGTTGTTCAGAATCTTATCTCACAAGGATTTGTTCCAGTGAGCTTGCGGGTTTTCCTGTTATCAGGCTGCCAGACTCTGTTCCTACACTGGACATGGCCTAACTCATCCACTTCATGTCCTTCTTTAACTCCACACCCTGGTGCATATCTTTCCTTTTTTTAATTAAAAAAATTATTTTATATTGATTCGCATACAAAGTTCATAGATACTGTGTTTTACACTTTTCTTTATTCACGTTTTGTTTCATATAATCATTCCCATCACTGGTGGCTTTTTTTTAAGGGACTCTTCTTTTATTTAAATAAAATTTTTACTTTATACTAGGTTACTTGTGAAGTTCTTATGCATTGTTTTTCACACCAGATCTTTCCCATTTCCTTTACTCATCCCTCCCTCCACTTATCAAATGGATGACCCCCTATGATTAACCATCGCCCCTCCTGTCCTCACCCCTCTGCTCCTGCTTCTCCCCTTGGATTCTCATACATGTTCTACAATATTGGTCTTATACTGTACTTGTTCTTATGGGACTGAATTAATTCACTTAGCATAATGCTTTCAAGTCCCTCCTAAGTTAGGTGGTGATTTTCAGAATCATTGCTCCTATGTGCAGCATAGTATTCCATCGTGTGAATATACCATAATTTCTCAATCCTTTTGATTGTGGTTGGATGTTTGGGCTGTTCCATGTTCTTGCGAAGGTGAGTAAGTTTCTGTGAACACTGGTGTACACGTCTCCATTTGTGGCTCAGTTCTCATCCTCTCAGGGTATATTCTAAGCAGTAGAACAGCTAAGCCTTATGGAATTTTTATATTCAGGTTTTGAGGCAACACCAAAGTGTATTCCAGAGTGATTGTACCATTTTACAATTCCCCCAACAATGTTTTATTTCCTTGTCACATATCAGTTGTCCATTTCTTGGTTCTCAATTCTGTTCCATTGTTCTATACACCTGTCATTGTATGAGTACCATGCTGTTTTGGTTACTCCTGCTGTGAAGTAGGTTTTGAGGTCAGTGTGTGCTATGCCTCCTGCTTAATTTTTGTTTTCCAGAAGTGTTTTGTTTCTTCAGGCTCTCTTTCCTCCCCAAATAAACTTGACAATTTGCCTTTCAATCTCCATCAAAAATGAATTTGATATCTGTTACTGGGATTGAACTGAACATGTAGATTGCTTTTAGTAGACTGTCATTTTCATAATATTGAGTCTTCCTATCCATCAACAGGGGATATTTTCCCATTTATTGAGATCTTTTATTGTGCCTCAGAGAAATGTTCTGTCATTTTCTTTGTACATGTCTTTTGTGTCTCTAGTTAGGGTCACTCTTTCTGAGTTCTCTTTGTTATGGTAGAAGAATCTCACTGACTTTTGGACATTAATTTTATATCTTGACACTTAACTAAGTTGGTCTAAAAGCTCTTGTTGAGTCCTTGGAGTTTTCTGTATACACAATCATATAATCTGCATACAGAAATAGTTTAACCATCTCTTTGCCGATTTGTATGCCTTTTATTTTCTTCTGTTGTCATATTACCTTAGCAAGCACTTCAATACAATATTAAATAGAAGTGGCAACAGTGGGCATCCTTGTCTGGTCCCTGTTCTCAGGGTAAATGCTTTTAGTCTTTCTCCACTGAGAATGATATTGGCTCTAAGTTTTTCATATAAACTTTTTACTATGTTGAGGAAATTCCCTTCTATTCCAATTTTGCTGGGTGTCTTTATCAAGAAGGCATATTGGATTTTGTCAATCCCTTTTCTGCATCAATTGATATGATCATATGTTTCTTGTTATTTGCTTTGTTGATCTGGCGAATTGCGCTGATTGTTTTTCACACAGCAACATGGAAACCACCACAGTAAGGCAAACTGACCGACGAGTGGTGGGTTATAAAAACAGAATTCAGTAATATAAGATTAAGATAAAAATATATAGAAACTTAGTCACAAACTATTGGGTAAGAAAAGAAAAAATATTAAATGAACAATGTCCTTGAAGTCAATGACAATGAAAACACAACATACTTGTCAATGAGTACACAAATGTCAATTTATAGCAATATATCCACATGTAAAAGAAGGGGGAAATTAATGCATTACGCTAACAACTATAATATGTAGAAACAGAACAGCAAGAGAAACCTAGTCTCCAGAAAAAGAAGATAATATAGATTTGAGCACAAATAAACAATATTTTAAAAAACAACAACCCAAATAAAATTAATAAACAAGACTAAAAGAGTTGGTTCTTCAAGAAGGTTAACAAAAATTACAAACCCCTGGCTAATATAACAAAGAAAAGAATATGAAAATGTAAATTACATGAATCAGAAATGGGCAAAGTAGTAACAGATTCAAACAAAATAATTTTGGGGCAAGACACGGGTGGGATAAAAATAATTTTTAAAATACTGTGAAGAACTGTGTTCCAACAAATTTGAAAATAGAGGAAAATGGACAAACTTCTAGGAACTAATATGAAAGGGAAAACACTAAAGGAAAAAAAGATAGAACAGACTCATAGCTAAAGGAGAACCTGGATATCAGAAACAAAACAAAGTAAAACAAAAACTTCATAACAGAAACAGTGGTTCCCCTGGAGAAGTCTACCAAACACTCACAGAAGAGCTAACTCAATTCTACTCAAACTATTTCCGAACATGGAAAAGGATAGAACATTTCTGAACGCATTTGATAAAATTAGCATAACCTTAATACCTAATTCAGGCAAAGATACTGCTAAAAACGGAAAACTAAATGCTAATATCCTTCATTAATAGAAATGCAAAAATGCTCAGGGAAATCATACTCAACAGAATTTAACATCATTTAAAAATAATATATCATGACAAAGTGGGATTCATAGCAGATATAAAAGAAGGACTCAATATTAGAAGAATAATCAGTTTAGTTCACTAAGTAAGGAAAACACCATATATCAATACATATAGAAAAAAATATATGATAACATCTAACACCCATTAATGACAATTCTCAGCAAAACAGAAATAGAAAGATAATTCCTCAAATTAATTAAGGGCACATGCCAGCTAAAAGGAGCTCTAGTGGCCTAGTCTGTAGAGACCTGTGCTGCTTACCTAAATGCAGCACCCTCTGGTGGTTTAAACCCGCCTCCTGTTCTAGAGGGGAAGATAATCTCCTCACCTGCAGTTGACAGTCTTGAATGTCAAATAAGTTGGTTCCAACTCCAATGCAATGAGTTTCTATGACACACAAAACTCAGCATCCAACATTATTCTCAAGGAATAGTGACTGAAAATATTCCCTTGTGAAAAGAACATAAGCAAAGAATCTGTCAGCCTTCCAACGCAACATTGTTTTAGAAGTCCTAGCCAGAGCTGTATATCAAGAAATGGAAATACAGAATCAACATAAAACAAGGCACCTAAAGCAGTAAAGGAGAGGTAAAACTATACCTATTTGCAGGTGATATGATCCTATATATAGAAAATCCTAGAGACTCAGTAAGAAAACTACTAGAACTAATTGACAGATTAAGCAAAGTCGTAGAATACCAGATCTACACCAAAAACCCCTCTGGATTCCTATACAAACAAAGAAAATTCTGAAAAAAAAAAAAACAACAGAAAAAAGGAAACTGTACAATTTATAATGGCTACAAAAAGAAGAAATACTTAGAAATAAGAATCTAAACCAAGAACAGCTGCTTTTTAAAAAAATGATATTTTAATGAAAGTTTATAAAGAATTTGGGTTTCCAATCGTTCATGGTTGTACATTTTCTTCCCTGTCCCCCCCCCCCCGATTGCCTTTTTCTTTGGGAGAAAAGTTATTTCATTGTTATACAGACCCCCCACCCCCAGGACCACTTTACTATGCATCTCATATTCTGGAATCTTGACACTGACATAGCTGAAATTCATTCCACAGGGGAAGGAGGTTCCATTTAACAAATGCGGCTGGGAAGCTTGGATATTTGTTTGTAGAAAAAGGAAACTACATCCATATATCACACCATAAACAAAAAACAAAGTTAAGATAGATCTGGACCTAAATGGTAAACTTAAAACTACAAAGATTATAAAAGAAATACTAAGAGCAAATTTCTAGCATAACTCTTGCTGTTGTTACGTACCATAGAGTCAGAACTGACTCATAGCTGAATCTCTAGCAAGTTTTGAGAGGCTATAAATCTCATGGGAGGAGATAGCTCATCTTTCTCCCTCCAGACAGCTGGTAGTTTCAAACCAAGTGTATTTGGGTCAGGAGCTCAATTTCTTACCCCTAAACCACCAGAACTCCCTTGTGTCATAACTGTTGTTAGATGTCATGGAGCTGAGTACAACTCATAGCGACCTTATGGATAATAGATCTGAACCCTATCTTCTTCTGTGCCATTCTCACCATCTGCGACACACTTGTCATTGTGTTAATCCAACTGATTGAAGGTTTCCTCTCCATTCAAGCTTGATGTCCTTTTCCAAGGAATAGTATCTCCCAGCAACAAGGTCACAGTATATGAATCTAAGCTTTGCCATCCTTGCCTCCAAAGAGCATCTGGCTGCACCCTTTCAAGAACATACCTGTTTGTTCTTCTGGAAATTTTTTGGATATTTCATGCTCTTTTTCAACACAACAAATCAAAACTATCAACTCTTCTTCTGTCATCTTTATTCACTGTCAAGTTCTTGGACACATAGCAAATGACTGAAAAAAAATAATGGTCTAAAAACGGCACATCTAAGTCCTAAAACTGTCATCACTAGTCCTCAATAATTGGGAGAGGTAGGAGATTTTGTCAAACAATATTACTTATACTACAAACAAGCAAAATCTTGCTGAAGATAACTCAAAAGTGACTGGAACTGTATATTAACAGAGAACTACCAGAAATAGAAACTGGATTTAGAAGGGGCTTTGGCATTAAGGATATCAGAACAGATGTCAGATGAATTTTGGCTGAAAGCAGAGAATATCAGAGGAATATCTATCTGTAGTTCATTGTCTATGCAAAGGCATTTGACTGGTTGGATCACAACAAATTGTGGCTAACTTTGAGAAATGGAAATCCTAGGACACTTGATTGTGCTCATGCAAAACCTATACTTGGACCAGGAAGTAGCTGTCAGTACAGAGCAAGGAAACATTGCACAGTTCACGAACAGGAAAGAAGTGCATCAGGAATGTATCATGTTTCCATATCTTTTCAATCTATATGCACAAGAGATCATACAGAAGGCTGGGATTTATGAAGAGGAATGTGGCATCAGGATTGGAAGAAGACTCATCAACAACCTATGTTATGCAGATGACACAACCTTGCTCACAGAAACTGGGGAGAACATGAAGTGCTTGCTGAAGAATGTCAAGGACTGTAGTTTTCAATACGGATTACAACTCAACATCAAGAAGACAAAGATTCTCACCACTGGACCAATTGGCAGCATCATGATAGATGGAGAAGAGATCAAGATTGTTAACAACTTCAACTTGCTGAGTTCCACACACACCAGGAGTTCTGTTGGCACCAGCAGTTAGGAAATATAATGATTAATTCCATTAGGGGAAGTCTGTTGTCAGGGACCTCTTTAGAGTGCTGAAGAGCAAAGATCCAGAGACTAAGATACACTTGACCCAGGCCTTTGCAATTACTTGCTATGCATCTAAGAGTTGGATAATGACTAAGAAAAACAGAAGAAATGATGTCTTGGAGTTGTGGTGCTGGAGAAAAGTATTACACATACCATGGGCTGCTAAGAGAACAAATGGGTTTGTCCTGGAGCGGGTAAAGCCAAGTTGCTCTTTAGAGGCAAGGATTTTGAAACTCCATCTCACATACTATGAGCATGTTTGGAGGGAGCGGTCCTTGGAGAAGAACATCATGCTTAGAAGTGTGGAGGGATGGTGTAGGAGAAAAAGACCCTGGATGAGATGGATTGACATGGTGACTGGACAAAGGGGGGCAGTTATGTCAGAGACAGTGAGACCGGCTCAGGATAGGGCAGGTCCAGAGCTATTGTAGGGTCACTATTAATCACACTGATTCAACAGTACATAAAAGCAGTAATAACAAAGTCCTGGAGAGCAGACTTACCCAATGCAACACATCTCCTGATCTCCTGACTGCTGGAACCAAGGGTGTTGACTGTGGAATCAAGTAAAATTAAATCATTACAATTTCAATATTTTCTCCATCTATCATAAGGTCCAGTAGTCCCTGTTCTAGTTTAGACAGTCAAATGTTTTTAAAAACCTCACAAACAAAAGAGTAACTATATAACTGGGAAATTCTAAAAAATAAAATCCTTTTATGCATAAAACAATTTCTCCAAAAGGGAAAAAAGAAAACCTATGATTTGGCAATGACTTGCCTTACAAGGGACTAATCTCTAAATTTATAGAAAACTAAAGCATCTCAGCAACACAAAGGCAAGCAATTCAATTGAAAAATAGACACAAAACATGAAGAGACACTTCATAAAAACACTCAGATGGTAAAGAAACGCGTGAAAAAATGTTCAACATCATTATTGTTGTTATGTGTTGCTGAGTTGACTGTGACTCATAAGGACCTTATGAACAACAGAGTTGAACTCTGCCTTATCCTATGCATTTTCACCATCTCTTATACACTCCAGCCCATTGTTACAGTCACCAGGTCAATTCACGTTGTTGAAAGTCTTTCTTTCTTTTGCTCACCCTCAGTCTTTCAATTTTGATGTCCTTCTCCAAAGGAGAAGACCCTCCAAAGTTTATATGAAAGGAGCTCTGGTGGCTTAGTGGTAAGAAGCTGTACTGCAATCCCAAAAGTTTATATGAGATAAAGTTACACCATGCTTGTTCCCAAGGAGCCACCCTGGTCTCGCTTTCTGGAAGACAGAACTGTTTGTTCTATTGGTAGTCTACAGAATGCTCAGTACTCTTATATAACACCACAATTCAAAGGTATCCATTTTTCTTCTGTCATCCATAGTAATTTTCCAACTCTCAGATATGTAGGAAGTAAATGAAAAGACTGTGGCTTGTCAGATGTAGCTTGGTCTTTAAACTTACATCATTGCTCTTTAATACTCTGGAGAGATTCCTGACAGCAGATTTTCCCAATGCAACACATATTTTGATATCTTAACTGCTGGTGGTAAGACGAAATGGTTGACAATTTTAATCTTCTCTCGATCTATCATGATGTTTCCTATTGTGCCAAGGGTGCAGGTTTTTGTTTTCTTGATGTTGCAATGTAATCTGAAAGCTGTAGTCTTTGATCTTCTGCAGCAAATGCTTCAAGTCCTCTTCACCTTTCTTTTCACTTTCAGCAAGCAAGGTTATGCCACCTGTATAATAAGGGTTGTTAATGAGTCTTCTTCTGATCTTGATGCCACATTCTTTTTCATAGGGGTCAGTTACTGAGATGATTTGTTTAGCACACAGAATGAAAAGAATTAGAGAAAGAACACAGCCCTGACACACCTGTTTCTTGATTTTATAACATGCAGTGTTCCTTTGCTGTTTACACAACAGCCTCTTGGCCTATGTATAGGTTTCTCATGAGCACTAGCACACATTCTGGAATTCCCATCCTTCTCAATGTCATCCATAGTTTGTTGTGTTCCACACAGTCAAATAGAGGTGAATAGTCTATAAAACACAAACAACTTTGGTATTCTCTGCTTCCTGTCAAGATCCATCTGACATCAGCAGTGATAGTAATTCTGTCAATGTACTGAACAACATTGAAATAATTGTCAAAAAGAGTTTGCTTTCATGTTATATTAATAACATTGCTTTATAGCTTTCGCATTCTGTTGGATCACTTTACTTATGGATCTCATCCAGTAAATTGGCCAGGAAGCTATCTTTTAGATTTCTTAGCACAGCCTGCTGAGCATGTCTAGAGCTGACGCCGTTTGTTGGCCTTCCAAAACCCTATGAACAACAAAGAAACCTTGACAGATACAGAATGGGTAGTAGAACCCTCACATTGGAAGACATCAATCTGAGTAGAAATAGCTGCAAATATCCATTAATACTCAAAGGAATTTGACTAAGTGGATCACAACAAACTATGAAAGCAGCATGAGAAAAACAGAGCCATCTAATAAGGAAAAGCAATCAAATTAAATTTTGATTTTTCAGCAGAAACCATGTGAGCAAAAAGACATTGGTTGGAATATACAGAAAGTTCAAAGAAAACAGCTGTCAACTGAGGATCCTATACCCAGCAAAGCTCTCCATCAAAATGAAGGAGAAATCACATCCTTTGCAGAAAAAAAAAAACTTAAAATATTTGTGAAAACAAGACCAAACTTATAAGAACTTTTTTTTTAATTATTATTTTGTGTGTGTGTGTGTGTACCGTCAAATCAGATCTGACTGGTACAGGAGGATATTGCTCCTCCTTCTCCGGCAGAGCATCTGGTGGATTCGAACCGTGTACCTCTGGGATTGCAGTGCAGCTTCTTGCCACTAGGCCACCAGAGCTCCCCTATACGAACTTTTAAGGAAGTCTTTCAAACAGAGACACCAAAAGAAAGTGGATGGACCATAGTAAAAAGAAACACAGCAAAAAGGCAATGATAAAACCTGACGAGTCAATAATCACACTCAATATGAATGGACTTAATGCACCATTCAAGAGAAAAAAGAGTAGCAGACTGGATAAAAAACCAAAGTTCATCAATATGTTGTCTACAAGAGACACAATTAATAAACTAAAAGAAAGATAGACTCAAAATCAGGCACAATATAACAGGCAAATGACATCTACAAAAAAAGCAGGAGTGGCAACACTAATCTCTGACAAATTAGATTTCAGAATTAATAGCACCATAAAAAAGGCACTATATAATGAATAAAAGCACAGTAGATCAAGAAGACATTGGTCAACATCTAGGCACTAAATAATAAATCTGCTAAATTAAAAAAAATATTAAAAGAACAGATAAAAAAATAGACAGCACCACAATATTGGTAAGAGACTTTACATACCACTCAGACCAAAAAAATAGGTCAACTGAAAATAAACTTAACAACGATGCAGAAGAATTAAACTACACAGTCGGCCAGCTCGACATCATATTCCGAGCACTGCATGCAACTAAAACTCAATTTACTTTTTTCTCAAGTGCACATGGGACATTCTCCAGAACTGATCAAATATTAGGATACAAAGCAAGACTCATCAAATTAAAAAAAAAAACTTTGAAATAATACAAAGTATCTTCTCAGACAACAATGCCATAAACTAGAATTTAAACATAAGATGATAAAGCTTATAAAGTCACCAATGTGAAAGGTAAATAACACCATGCTATAACACAATTGGGTTACAGAAGAAAGAAAGAATTAAATTTTAAAAAGTTCCCTGAAACAAATGACAATAAAAATACAATGTGCCAAAACCTCTGGGATGTAGGTAAGGCAGTCCTCAGGGAACAGCTCATAGCAAAAGGCAAACACATGAAAATGAAGAAAGAAGCAAAATTAATTATTTAAACTCAAAACCTATATCAAACAGAAAAAGAACAACAATCCAACCCAACAATCTCTATATGAAAGGAAATTCTAAGGATAAGAGCTGAAATTAATGAGCTAGAAAACAAACAAACAAACAAACAAAAAACCCAACTGAAACCATCAGTAAGACTAGGAGCTAGTTGGGTTTTTTTGTTTTTTTTAAGATCAAGAGAAATGACAAACAACTGGCAAACTTAAATAAAGAAAAAAGGAGAAGATACAAATAATTTGATTAAAGAATGACAGAGGTGATATCACAACAGAACCAAGAGGACATTAAATCTATAATATTGGAATATTATTAAAAACTATACTCTGATAAATTTGAAAACTTAGAGGAAATGGGAAAATCTTTGGAACTCATTGTTTACTAGATTGACATGGTTAGATGTAAAACACTTGAACAGACCCATCACAAAAGAAGAAATTTTGTAGGTCATGAAAGGACTCCCCCCATTCGCCCCCCTAAAAAAGTCCTGGGCCAGATAGCCTCAAAGCTAAATTCTACTAAACATTCACAGGGCAATCACCAATTCTATTCAAGTTCTTTGAAATCATAGAAAAAGAAGGAACACTTTCAGAAACATTCTATGAAGCAAGCATAACCCTAATACCAAAACCAGGCATAGATATTACACACACACAAAAAAAACAAAACCAAAAACAAAAAAACAAAAAACAAACAAACAAAAACTACAGACCAATATATCTTATGAAATAGACACAAAAATTCTCAGCAAAATCCTAGCCAATAGAATCTAAAAGCATATAAAAATAATTCTTCAAGACCAAGAGAGATTCATAAAAGGAAAGCAAGAATGGCTGAACATAAAAGAGACAATAAGTGAAATTCACTACGTTAAGGAAACAAATAACAAGAACCAAATAATTCTAGTAATTGATGCAGGAAAGGCATCTGACAAAATTCAACACCCCTTCCTGGTTAAGACACTGAGTGAAATTGGAAGAGAAAGGAATTTCCTCAAAACTGTGAAAAGTATATATGCAAAAAAAAAGAGCCAGTATCATTATCAATAATAGAGGCTAAAAGTAATTTCTTTGTGAACAGGGACCAGACAAGGGTGCCATGTCTATATAATATTGTATTGTAAAAACTTGTTGGGGTAATGCAACAAGGGGAGGGAGCCTAGCCCACCTGAATTTCAGAACCATCTCAGGAACAGGTTTGAGGCGTTGTACACTAATGAGCGAAGACCAGACGAGTTGTGGGAGGATATCAAGGGTATCTTCTAGGAAGAGTGCAAACAGTCATTGCAAAGACACAAGAGGAAGAGAAGACAAAAATGGATGTCAGAAGAGACTCTGAAAACTGCACTGGAGCACAGAGAAGCCAAAGCACAAGGAAGAATTCAAGATAATGAAGAGTTGAATAGAAGAGTTCAGAAAGCAGCACGGGATGACGAAGTAAAATATTACAATGAAATGTGCAAGGAGTTGGAGTCAGAATATCAAAAGGGCGGAACTCGCTCAGCATTTCTTAAGCTCAAGGAACTGAAGAACAAATTCAAACCTAGAGTTGCTATAATCAAGGATGCTTTCGGCAGAAT
>NW_006400231.1:337487-346642 GCF_000299155.1 Elephantulus edwardii | reverse complement strand
TGGACAATGACCATGGAGGATAGAAGGAGAATTGATGCCTTTGAGCTGTGGTGCTGGAGAAGAGTATTGAGAATACCAGGGACTGCTAGAAAAACAAACAGATTCATCCTGGAAAGGGTTAAACTGGGTGGCTCCTTGGAGGCAAGGATTCTGAGGCTCCGTCCAACATACTTTGGACATGTTGTAAGGAGAAACCGGTCCTTGGAGAAGGACCTCATGCCTGGGAGGGTGGAGGGACAGCGCAGGAGGGGAAGGCCCTCTATGAGGTGGAGTGATTCAGTGACTGGGATAATCGGGATGGGAGTGTCAGAGACAGTGTGATTGGCACAGGACAGAGTAGAGTTTAGGGCTGTTGTACATAACAGCACATAACAACAACAATCAGAAAAGAGACTCTCCTTCATAGGGTCGCTATGAGTCGAATGCAACTTGACGGCACTTAACAACAATAAAATCAACACAGAGAGAGAGATCAGCTGGCCCAGTGGACAGAAGGCGATGCTACCAAGCCGAAGGTGGGTGCCTTTTAATCTGCGGCCCTCGGGCCTGTCTTTCATTGTTTTTGTTCAGACATTCCTCTAGGTCATATAGCCCTGGTGTACAAGTTGCCGTACAGCGGTCACTTGTGGTTCCTGTGAGGCTGAACACTGTCACACTGATGTGTCAAATGTGTTAATGGTTGGTTACCCAATGCGGACAGAAAGTGGGGCGGAGCTCCCCATGTAAAACAAGTTTGGAAGGAGGAGTGGCATCCACTTCCATAATAGTTTGCCTCCAGAAACCCTATGAACCTGGAGAGAGGATGAGAGACACCCAAGTGTTGAAGACTCTTCTTCATAGCGTCGCTGAGTCGTCTGTGACTCGACGACACTTAACAACAACAATCAGCAAAGAGATGGTTAAACTGCTGCTATCTGCTGCTGACATGATAGTGTACACAGAAAACCCCAAGGACTAACCCCCCCCAAAAAAAACCCAAGCCCAAAAACCAAACAAACAAACAAAAAAACACAAAAAGCCCTGATAGAGCTAGCAGATCAATTCAGTAGAGTGGCAGGATTCAAGATGAATATTAAAAAATCAGTGAGATTTCTCTACAGTAACAAACAGAGCCACATTTTGACTATGTAGGTCACAAGAAACTGTGGCTGACTCTGAGGAGAATGGGAATCCCAGAACATTTGATTGTGCTTATGTGAAACTTATACTTGGACCAGGAGGTATTTGTTAAAACAAAGCCAGGAGACACCACACAGTTCAAAATCAGGAAGGGTGTATACCAGGGATGTAGTCTATCTCCATACCTTTTCAATCTACATGCAGAAGAGATCATCTGGGAGGCTGGGCTCCATGAGGAGGGATGTGGCATAAGGATTGGAGGAAGACTCATCAACAACCTGTGTTATGCGTATGACACAACCTGCTTGCTGAAACTGAGGAGGACCTGAAGCACTTGCTGCAGAAGATCAAGGACTGCAGCCTTCAATATGGATTCAAGAAAACAAAGAATCTAACCACTGGGCAAACTGGCAACATCATGATAGATGGTAAAGAGGCTGAGATTGAAAACAGCTTTAGTTTGTTTGGCTCCACAATCAACACTCTTGGTACCAATAGCCAGGAAATTAGAGAAGAATTGCACTGGAAAAGTCAGCTGTCAGTGACCTCTCCATAATACTGAAGACAACTATATCAGTTTGGAGACTAAGGTGCACCTGATCTAGGCCATAGTCTTCGTAATTGCTTACTATGTGTCAAAGAGCTGGACAATGAATGACTAGGGAATGATAGAAAGAATTTATGCCTTTGAGCTGTAGTGCTGGAGAAGAGTGCTGAATATACCATGGACTCCTAGAAGAACAAACAGGTTCACCCTACAGAATGTGAAACCATGCTGCTCCTTGGATTCTGAAGACTCATCTGAAATACTTTAGGCATGTTTCAATGAGGCATCAGTCCTCAGAATGGGAAATTATACTTGGAATCGTGGAGGGATGGAAAAGAGATGGATTGATACAGTGACTGGTGTAATGAGGGTAGGTTATGTCAGAGACATTAAAGTTGGCACAAGATAGAGCAGTTTTCAGAGCTGTTGTACACAGGACTGCTATGAGCCACAAGTGACTTGACAGCACATAACAACAACAAAAACAAAGAGAACTCAGAGAAGGAAACCAAGAAAGCAATACCATTTACAATAGCCAACTACAAATTGAGATACTTGGGGAGTAAAACTAACTAAGAAAACTACAGAACATTTTTGTGAGACCTAATAAAAGACCTAAATAAATGGAAAAATATTCCCTGTTCATCGATAGGAAGACCAAATATTGTGAAAATAACAATCCTACCAAAAGCAATCTACATGTTCAACACAATGCCAATACATATGCCAAATTCCATTTTCAAGGACATAGGGAAATTGTCAAGTTTATTAGTAAAAGAATGAGACTCCCAAATAAGCAAAGCTCTTCTGAAAAACAAAAATGAAGTGGAGGGCAAAGCACACCCTGACCTCAACACAGCATTAGTAACCAAAGCAGAATGGTTCTGGTGCAAAGACAGGCACATAGACCAACGGAACAGGACTGAGAACCCAGAAATGGACCTATCTATCTATGGTTATTTGATATTCTACAAGTAAATGGAGCCTACCAAATGGGGACATGACAATCTCTTCTACAAATGGTGCTGGCAAAACTGAACTGCTACCTGCAGAAAACTGAAACAGGACCCACATCTTGCACCATACAAAAAAATCAACTCAGTTGGATCAGTAAAGCCCAAACAGACAAAGTGGGATCAAGCTTATAAGACCTAATCTATGGTATAAAGGGATTGCCAAACACAGCCAGAAATACAGTCTAAAGACAATAAAACTGATGAATGGGACCTTCTAAAGACTAAATCTCTGTGCTCATCAAAACCTTTTTCCAATAGAGTGAAAAGAAAACCTATATCAGACAAGTGTCTCTAAACAAAAGTTTACAGAATCCTATAGGATCTCCAGAAGAAAAGACTGATAATCCAATTTACAAAATGGGCAAAAGATATGGAAAGACTTTTCACAGAGGAGGACATTCATATGGCCAATACACACATTAAGCAATGCTCCAAAGCATGGGCAATATGAGAGATATAAATCAAAACAACAATGAGATACCATCTTACTCCAGTAGCAGTGGAAAAGTTTAGCAGGGCATCAGATAATAAATGTCGGAGAGGATGTGGCAAGATAGGAATTCTTATGCATTAGTAGTGGGGTTGTAAAATGTACAACCACACTGGAAGTTAGTCCAGTGTTTCCTCATAAAGGTGAACATAGAAATTCCATACGATCCAGCTATTCCACTGCTTGGAATATACCCCAAGAAAATGAGAACTGAGGCACAAACAGAGACCTGTACACCAATGTCCACAGCAGCCTTATTCACCATAACAAGAACATGGATACAGCCTGAATGGAATGAATTGAAAAATTATGGTACATTCACACAATGGAAAACTATGCAGCACACAGGAGCAATGATTTTTAATATTACTACCTAACATAGAAGGGACTGGAGAGCATTATGCTAAGTGAATGAACTCAGTCTCAGGGAACAAATACTGTAAAAGACCATTACTGTAGAATGAGGATCTAAGAGTAGGGGACTTAATCATGTTGTTGTTGTTGTTGGTATGTTCCATACAGTTGTCTGTGACTCACAGCTACCCTATGTACAACAGCCTTACACCCTGTTCTATCCCCTGCCAATCTTATTGTCTCCAACACACCTATCCTCATTTCAGTGAGAGTTTTCCTCTCCTGCGCTGAACCTCTACCATCCCAAGCATGACATTCCTATCCAAGGACTGATCCCGCCTTAGAACATGTCCAAAGTATGTCAGGTGAAGCTTCAGAATCCTTGCCTCCAAGGAACAGCCTGGATTCAACCTCTCTAGGCTGAACTTGTTTGTTCTCCTAGCAGTCCATGGTATATTCAATACTCTTCTCCAGCACCAAAGCTCAAAGGTATCAATTCTCCTATCATCCCTAGTCATTGTCCAGCTCTCTGATGCATAGCAAGTAATCACAAAGACCATGGCCTGTATCAGATGCACTTTAGTCTCAAGAATGGCATCATTGCTCCTCAGTAACTTAGGTCTCTGATAGCAGACTTTCCCAATGCAATTAATCTTTTAATTTCCTGGCTGCTGGTACCAATAGTGTTGATGTAGAGTCAAGCAAACTGACGCTGTCAATAAATCAATCTCTTCATCATCTGTCATGATGCTGCCGATCGGCCCAGTGGTGAGAATCTTTGTTTTCTTGATGTTGAACTTCAATCCATATTAAAGGCTGCAGTCCTGACCCTCCACAGCTAGAACTTCAGGTCCTCCTCAGTTTCAGTAAGCAGGGTTGTGTCATCCGCATAATGTAGATTGTTGATGAATCCTGGTGCCACCTTTCTCCTCATTGAGCCTGGCCTCCCAGATAATCTGTTCTGCATACAGATTGAAAAGATATGGAGATAAGACACATCCTTAACACACACCCTTCCCAATTTTGAAACATGCCGTGTTTTCTTGCAGTGCTCTGACAACTGCCTCCTGGTCCAAGTATAAGTTTCACATAAGCACAATCAAGTGTTCTATGATCCCCTCGTCTCAAAGTCAACCATAGTTTGTTGTGATCCATAGAGCTAAATGCCTTTGCATAGTCAATGAAACACAGATAGACATTCCTCTTAGTACTCTCTGCTTTCAGCCAAGATTCATCTGACATTAGCTATCTAAATCCAGCCTGTACTTCAGGCAGTTCTCTGTTGATGTGCTGTTGCAGTTGTTTTCGGATATTCTTCAGCAGAATCTTGCTTCTATGTGATATCCTATAATTTAATGGGAATAGGAAGGAATGGGCAAATGAAAGGTGAAAGATCCAGTGTGAAAAACAATGTATATGAACTGTATAAACTTTGTATGTAAACCAAGATAAAATAAAAAAGGAAAGAAAATAAGGGTCCTTACTGCAATATGACAGAATAATTGATGCCTTTCAGTTTTGGTGCTGGAAAAGATTATTGAACATACCATGGACCACCAAGAGAACAAATGTGTCTGTCTTGGAGTGGGTGAAGCCAACGTGCTCCTTGTAGGCAAGGGTTTTGAAGCTCTGTCTCACATATTTTGGGCATATGGCCAAGAGGCACCAATCCCTGGAGAAGGACATCATGCTTAGAAAGGTGGAGTGACAACACAGAAGAGGATGACCCAGGATGAGATAGCTTGACACAGTACCTGGGGTAATGGTTGTAGGTGTGCCAATCAGTGAGACTGGCTCAGGATAGGGTGGAGTTTAAAGGTACTCTACATAAGGTTGCTATGAGTTGCAGGTAACTTAATGGCATGTAACAACCACTACCACATGGCCAGTAAGCAATACCTTGATAGATGGAGAAGGAATTGAAACTGTCAATTATTTAATCTAACTTGGATCCACCATCAGCACCCTGGATCCCAGCAGTCAGGAGATAAGGAAAGGTATTGCTTTGGATAAAGTCACTATCAGGGACCTCTGGAAAATACTAAAGTGCAATGATGTCAGTTTGAAGACTAAGATGTGCCTGACTCAGGCCATGCTCTTTTCAATCAATCTGTATGCTTCTGAGAGCTGGAAAATAAATAATGATGACAGAAGAAAAACTGATGCCTTTGAGCTGTAGGGAACAGTACTGAATATCCCATGAACTGCTAAAGGAAACAAAACAGATATATCTTAGAGTACAGCCAGAGTTCTTCTTGGAGGCAAAGATGATGAAGGTCTCATACATTTGGGACATATTTCTAGGATAGGTTATTCCTTAGAAAGGGCCATGATGCTTTGAAAAGTGTAGGGCTGGTAAAGATAGAAAGATAGGAAGGCCCCCAAACAAATGGATCAACACATTGACTTCAGGAATGGGCTCAAGTATGTCAGAGATGGTCAAGATGTTATAGAATCGGACAGGGTTCAGATCTGTTATTCAGGTTGCTATGAGTAGTCCTCAGCTCAATGGCATCCAACAACACAACACACTACACAAAGGAGTCCTGGTTGCATATGTGTTACATGTTAAGTTGCTAATAGAAAGCTGGCTGTTCACATTCACCAGCAGCTTTCTGGAGGAAAGATGAGGCAGTCACCTCTTGTTAAGATTCACAGCCTTAGAAAAGTTGTCACAAGTAAAAATCAACTCCCTGTCAGTGGGTTTGGTTTTATATCATTGTTGTTAGGTTCCATCAAGTCAACAATGGCTCATCATTCCATCAAGTCAACGATGACCCTAAGAACAACATACCAGATCCCTGTCCCATCCTGTGACATCCTCACAATTTTTGCCATGTTCAGGGTCATAGCTATTAAACAAACATAGACATGACCTTTAACTTTCAGGATTCCATGTGCCATATCCGTGCAGGTCAGAACAATATCCAGCACAGGCACAAAGAGGCCCACTCCCTTACTCGCTGCTTCCAAACAGAAATCAACTCATAGCTGACCCTCCATTTGGTTTCTAAGGGCATTAAGTCATATTGCAGGTGATAGCACATCTTTGCCCACAGAGTCACTGGTGCATCTGAGCCACATTTGAGTTGTTGTTATTATGTGCCATGGAACCAGAACCAACTCCTAGCTGAATATACTATAGGTTTTCAGAGGCAAATGCACAGGAGATTGTCTCTCAGGGCATCTGGTGAATGAAAACTGCCTATCTTTGGGCCAACAATGCCTGTCCTTCCCACTAAGCCAACAAAGTTCCTTGTCTTTTAGTTAAAAGCCTAAAAAGAATCCTGAGTTTCACTGAGTCACATAAAACTGGGCAATTGGACAGAGCTAGGTCACAGGGACCTCATTGAGCAGGCACTATATTCTCCCCATAGTATTCTCAGGTCATGGGGGGGGTGACCTGTGGAGACAGAACAAAGCACTATGGGGTCTGGTGCCATCCTCATGATTGTTAGTCAGCTTGAGTCCGTGATGCCTACATGAATATTCAAGAGTCTTTCAACTAGAGGATCATCTTGCAATGAACACTTTAAATGATATTTTATTGTTTATATTATTATACAATATTTTGTTAATTACTAAAGTTCACGGCCTAATTTTCAGAAGTCAATCACTAGGCCTTTCTTCATAGTCCTTCTGAAAGGTCCACTTAAACTTGTCCACCAAGGGTATTTTAAATACCCATGTGTAGCTTCCACAATCCCAGTAAAACCTGACAAACTGACTGCCTCCATCTCAACTTCCCCATTCACAAATGTGAGAGTTAAAAGGAAAAGGTTATTATTTACCTGTTGACTAATTGTTCCCCAAACTTTAGGGATTTTCTCATGTTAAAGCACACTTGTCACAGGATGGTGTTGTTGTTATGTGACTCATAATGACCCTATGTACAAGAGCCCTAAATGATGCTCTATGCTATGCAAACCCACCGTTTCCAACACACTTATTCCCACCACCCCATCACAGAATCGATCCATCCCATCGAGGGTCTTCCTCTCCTGGCCGTCCCTCCACTTTCCCAAACATGATGTCCTTCTCCAAGCACCAGACCCTCCTTGAAACATGCCCAAAGTATGTCAGACAAAGCTTCAGAATCGTTGAATCCAAGGAGCTTTCTGGCTTCACCCTCTCCAGGACAAACCTGTTTGTTCTCCTAGCAGTCCATGGTATATTCAACACTCTTCTCCAGCAGCACAGCTCAAAGGCACCAATTATCTTTTTATCATCCCTAGTCACTGTCGAACTCTCCAATTCATAGCACGTAATTGCAAAAGCTATAGCCTGTATCAGGCACACCTTAGTCTCCAGCCTGACGTCGTTGCACTTCAGTACTCTTGAGAAGTTCCTCACAGCTGACTTTCCCAATGCAATTCATCACCTGATTTCCTGGCTGCGGGTACAAAGAGTATTGACTGTGGAGAAAAGTAAATTAAACTGTTAACTATCTCAATCTCTTCACCATCCATACTGATGCTGTCAATTGGCCCAGTGGTGGGAATCTTTGTTTTCTTGAGGTTGAGCTTCAATCTATATGGAGGGCTGCATTCCTTGAGATTCTGCAGCAAGTGCTTCAGGTCTTCCTCAGTTTCTGCAAGCACGGTTGTGTAATTTGCATGACACAGGTTGTTGATAACTCTTCCACCATCTCAGGAAAAGGTTTGAGGCCTTTAGCACCAAAGAGCATAGGCCACATGAGCTCTGGGAGGATATCGAGAAAATCGTCCATGAAGAATGAAAAAGATCATTACAAAGGCTGAAGAAGAAGAAAAGACCAAGGCGGCAGGTGTCAGATAAGACTCTGAATATTGCATTAGAGTGCCGAGAAGCCAAAGATAAAGGAAGAAGCCAAGAAATCAAAGAGCTGAAGAGAAAATTTCAAAAGGCAGCTCGAGATGACGCCCATCTTCAGATATCGGATTGCTCCCCCCGACCCAGCTTGCAAGCCCCCCACCAGCTCTGAACTTTGGGACTGGCCAAGGTGCCGCGTGGAGACACAGTGGATGGTCAGAGTGGACTTGAATCGGGACACAACCCTGCAGCTCTGATCCACGACCCCCATCTTCAGGTATCGGATCGCTCCCCCTGACCCAGATCGCGACACCCTCCGCCAGCTCCGTAGTTTGGGACTTGCCAAGGTGCCACGTGCAGACGCAATGGACGGTGGGAGTGGACTTGAACTGGAACACACCCCTGCAGCTCTGACCCACGACCCCCAACTTCAGGTATCGGTTCGCTCCCCCCAACCCATCTCGCGACCTCCCGGCCAGCTGCGAACTTTGGGACTGGCCAAAGTGCTGCGCAGACACAGTGGACGGTGGGAGGGGACTTGAATTGGGCCACACGACTGCAGCTCTGAACCACAACCCCAATCTTCAGGTATCGGATCGCTCCCCCTGACCCAGCTCACGATGCCCCCGCCTGCTCCAAACTTTGGGACCGGCCAAGGTGCCACGCAGGCGCAGTGGATGTTGGGAGTGGACGTGAAGTGGGACACACCCCTGCAGCTCTGACCCACGACACCCATCTTCAGGTATCGGATCGCTCCCACCAACTCAGATCGCGACCCCTCCCATCCCAGCTCTGAACTTTGGGACTGGCCAAGCTGCTGCGTACAGACGCAGACGCA
>NW_006400231.1:335300-336461 GCF_000299155.1 Elephantulus edwardii | reverse complement strand
ACAGTAGGAGTGGACTTGAATCGGGACACACCCCTGCAGCTCTGACCCATGACCACCATCTTCAGGTGTCGGATCACTCCCTGCGACGCAGTTTGCAACCCTCCTGCCAACTCTGAACTTTGGGACTCGCCAAGGTGCCGTGCGCAGATGCAGCGGACAGTGGGAGTGGACTTGAAGTGGGACACACCCCTGCATCTCTGACCCACGACCCCCATCTTCAGTTATCGGATCGCTCCCCCCCGACCCAGCCTGCGACCCTTCCGTCAGCTCTGAACTGTGGGACTGTACAAGGTGCTGCGCAGACGCAGTGGACGGGGGGATTGGACTTGAAGTGGGCCACACCCCTGCAGCTCTGACCAACGACCCCCATCTTCAGTTATCGTATCACTCCCACCGACCCAGTTCGTGACTCCCCAGCCAGCTCTGACCATTGGGACTGGCCAAGGTGTCGCGCAAAGACGCAGTGGACGGTGGGAGTGGACTTGAATTGGGACACACCTGTGCAGCTCTTACCCACGACCCCCATCTTCAGGTATTGGATTGCTAGCCCCGACCCAGCTCGTGATTGGCCCGCCAGGTCAGAACTTTGGGAATAGCCAAGGTGCCGCGCACAGATGCATTGGGCCATGGGAGTGGACTTGAATTGGGACACTCCCCTGCAGCTCTGATCCACGACCCCCATCTTCAGGTATCGGATAGCTCCCCCGACCCAGCTCTCGAACCCCTCCTGCAAGCTCTGAATTTGGGACTCGCCAAGGTACAGCGCTCAGACACAGTGGACAGTGGGAGTGGACTTGAATTGGAACACACCCCTGCAGCTCTGACCCACGACCACCACCTTCAGGTATCGGATCACTCCCTGCGACCCAGCTTGCGACCCTCCTGCCAGCTCTGAACTTTGGGACTCGCCAAGGTGCCGCGCTCAGACGCAGGGGACAGTGGGAGTGGACTTAAAGTGGGACACACTCCTACAGCTCTGACCCACGACCCCCATCTTCAGGTATCGGATCGCTCCCCCCCCACCCAGCTCGCGACCCTCCCGCCAGCTCTGACCCTTGGGACTGGACAAGGTGCCGCACAAACGCAGTGGACGGTGGGAGTGGACTTGAATTGGGACACACCCCTGCAGCTCTGTCCCACGACCACCATCTTAGGGTATCG
>NW_006400231.1:332690-333719 GCF_000299155.1 Elephantulus edwardii | reverse complement strand
GCAGGCGCAGACGCACTGGACGGTGGGAGTGGACTTGAATTGTGACACACCCCTGCAGCTGTGACCCATGACCCCCATCTTCAGGTATCGGATCGCTCCCCCCGACCCAGCTCGCGACCCCCTCACCAGCTCTGAACTTTGGGACTGGCCAATGTGCCACGCGCAGACGCAATGGATGGTGGGAGTGGACTTGAATTGGGACACACCTCTGTAGCTCTGACCTACGACCCCCATCTTCAGGTATCGCATTGCTCCCCCGACCCAGCTCCCGACCCCCCCACCAGCTCTGAACTTTGGGGCTCAAGGTCCGAAGACTTAATTAAAAGGGGAAGAAAAACAACAAAAACAAAAACGAAACAAAAAAACCACAGAAAAGAACAAAAAAAAATAGACCAAATTTATAGCATTTTTCAACATCACTTGAAAAAGTTGTCCAATATTGAAGATTTAGTTTCTTTAGACTACAAACTGCTGTTTGGCCCTACCACATTGGTCCCATCAACCTAAGCAAAAGGAAGGTACTGGACATCTTTTTAGCAAAGTAGTGACATCAAACCAACAACCAACTTACACCTTAGTTTTCAACAACTCTTCCACTTCAATGTCTCGAAAGAAGCAGGGTACCTTACTCACCACGCAAGCCCAAAACAAGATATCTCCCCACCCCCAAAATGACACAGTAGCAATGGATTTCCTGAAGCCAGAAAGTTTGATGGAACTTTCTGATGCAGAATTTTGAAAAAAAGATGATTGAATGTTTTCAATTGGTGAAAAACAAACTTGAAGAATTAGAGGACACTACAGTAAAAAATCAGGAGGAACTTAAAAAAAGGCTAAAACAATGGAGAGAAAACAAATGAGGCATTAGAGGCACTGGGAAAATAAGAAATCATAATTCAAAATATAAAATCGAAGGTTTCTGATGCTGTCAACATGATGGAGGGACATACAAATAGAGGTGAAGAGATGGAAAACAGAATTAGTGAAGTAGAAGATAGAATTGCCACCACAGGTGTAACTGAGAAAAAA
>NW_006400231.1:320669-330259 GCF_000299155.1 Elephantulus edwardii | reverse complement strand
TTAAATTTAATATGTAACTTTTTTACTTTGTAACTTTGCTACCAAACAAGTTGAAGAACAGGTTTAAAAACAGGTTTAAAAAGAAAATGTTTAAGTGAAAAGCCATTGTCTACCAGGCTCTCCAATTACCAAGGAACCATGGCCATTAAGAATAGTTGCTACAGACAAAATTGTTCCCTTCTATCTTCAACCTTTTCTCCTACTTCCTCTGCTTCTTACAACTGTACTCAGATATCAGCTGACTACTATCATTCTACTGTAAATTCCACTCTCTTTCCCCACCCCTTGTTTTTTTGCCTGGCTTCCCTTTGCTCCAGCCTCCTGCAGAGACACCGATTTCTATATGATGTCAGAACATATGGCTTCTTTCCACTCTATGGGCTCCTTCCACACCTTGCCTTTACCCTCCAGGTCTACTCAAAGGATTCCAGTCTCTCATATTTTCCCCTCACACTTCATAGTCCATGTTTTACATTCCAAAAGTCCCATGTCCTTCAGCAAAACCAGTTGTCTTCAAGTCACCTTACCTCACAGGAACCCCGCATACATCTGAGTGGAAGGCTACTCTACAGGCTTCTCAAGAGTTGAATTTTGGATAAAATCTTTGTATCTTTTTCCTGAAACCCCTCCAGCTGGACTCACACCTCCAAACTTCTGGTTCATGGTCAAGTGTGTTAACTGTCTGCACAACACAAACATCTTCCTGAATGGCTGGCTGGCAAGTCGTCAGATTTTCTCCTGATAGTATGTAAACTCAGTGAAGGAGTTTAAGGCACACATATCAGCACATCCCAGCAGTATATAAACAGAATACTCTTTGCAGGAGCTCTACACAAAAGAGATCTTAGCAGGTTCAGTCTACAAGGTGTAAGGAACTCCTCCATACACACATGTGCTGTTTATCAACCAGCCCACCAACAAACTACAGATAACTGATTCTGACTTAAATTCACATTCTCATGTGTGCCAGGCAGCAGTCTGGAGAGAGGCTACACTAAAGTCTTTCAAGACTTCTCAGAGCCTTTAGTGCACTGCTCTGAAACTCTCCATGAGAGGGCAGTACTCTGGGCTTATGTGGATGACTATTTTTAGAAGCATATCATCAGACTCCTCAGAACATAGCCTGGGAATGCTGGCTTAAATATTAATGTAATTAATTTGTACTGGATATAATTAATTAGATGTGAATGGTATCTCAAAATAGCTAACTTCTGTCTATTTAATTATGTTGGCATTAACCCAGTAATAGCTCATGGTATTGTTTTTTTCACACCTTTTAAATCTTTAAAAAGTGTTAATGAATTTTGAGATTGTTAACAGCTTCAGTTTGCTTGGCTCCACAACCAACACTCTTGGTACAGGAAGCTATGAAATCAAAAGATGAATTACACTGGGAAAATGTACTGTCAGGGGCTTCTCCATAGTACTGAAAAGCAACGATGTCAGATGAAGACTGAGGTACACCTGGTCCAGGCCATGGCATTTGCAATTACTTGGTATGCATCAGAAATCCAGACAATGTCAATGGTAAAAGGAGAATTGATGCCTTTGAGCTGTGGTGCTAGAGAAGAGTACTGAATATACCACTGCCTGCTAGGACAACAGGTGACTTGATGGCACATAAAAACAACAACAAAGCTAGGAGAACAAATAGGTTTGTCCTGGAGAGGGTGAAACCAGGCTGTTCCTTGGAGACAAAGATTCTGAATCTCAGTCTGACAAACTTTGGGCATGTTGCAAGGAGAGACCAGTGCTTGGAGAGAGACATCATGCTTGGGAGGGCAGAGGGACAGTGCAGGAGAGGAAGACTCTTGATGAGATGGATTAACTTAGTGACTGGGGTTATGGGGGTATGTGTGTCAAAGATAATAAGGTTGGCACAGGATAGAGCAGAGTTCAGGGCTGTTGCACACAGGGTCATTATGAGTCACAAGTCACTCGAGGGCACATAACAGCAACAACAATGACACAACTTTTTTTGCTGAAGGTTAGGAGGACTTTAATACCTTGCTGCAGAAGATCAAAGACTACAACCTTCAATATGGATAGCATCTCAACATCAAGAAGACAAAAATCCTCACCATTGAACCAAGAAGCAACATCAGGATAGATGGGGAGAGGCTTGAAACTGTCAACGATTTCATCTTACTTGTATCCAAAATCAACATCCTTGGTACTGGCAGTCAGAAGACAGGAGATGTATTGCACTGGGAAAGGCTGCTGTTAGAAAACTCTCCAAATTAGTGAGGAACAATGATGTCAGTTTTAATACTAAGATATGCCTACTGCAGGCCATAGTCTTTTAAATAACTTGCTCTGTATGTGGGAGCTGAAGAACAAATAAAGATGACAGAAGAAGAACTGATGCCTTTGAGCTGTGGTGTTGGAGAAGAGTACTGAATATCTCATGAACTGCCAGAGGAACAAACAAATTTGTTTTGGGAAAAGTGCAGCCAGAGTGCTCCTTGAAGGCAAAGCTGGTGAAGCCTTATCTCACATACTTTGGGGATGTTTCTAGGAGATGTTCTTTCTTGGAAAGGGATATCATCCTAGGAAAGGTGGATAGTGAAGGAGAGGAAAACCTTTAATAGGATGAACTGAATTTTCTTGGGAGACATGCTCTTCTCATTCATCAGAGACCTTACCACAGCTCTGGGGTAAGACAAGAAGGCCTGTGTGGCATGGCTGGCTTGCAAGCATCTTCAGCTACTGCTTCCTCAATGTCTGCTAAAGGCTGCAACCCAGCCCAGGTGCCCTCATACCTTGACCGGTGACAGAACCACTGCCTGACAGGTAGAGGGGATGCAGTTACGGTGTGACCCAAACCAATATTCCACACAGAACACAAGCCTACTGCCCCTGCAACCTGGAGACTCAGCTGCCTCCCCATCTAGAGACCACTCAGGTGCCACCTCCACTGTTCAGCAAAAGGAACACAAAATCAGAGGTACTTTGGACTTAAATATGGCTATCTAGCTACATTGTGTGGGATTTCTTAAGCTCAAGTGGAAGAGGCTAGGTGGAGGCATAGTTTCAGAAGACAAACAGTAATCCCACTCTGGTTTCACTGTTGTTCCAAAAAGGGGAGCACCAGTATATATACCCTTCACTAAATGCTGCCATACCATGGGTCACTATATAGTTATAACAACCTAACATCTACTAAGATGTTACACATGATTTCAAGAAAGCAGCAGTCAGCCTCCATCATCATGAAAAATCAAAATAACCTTCTCCTAAAAAAAGGAGATCCAATGAATACCCCAGATAAAGAGAATTTGAAGAAACACATTCATGCAGAGTCATTTGAACAGCTACAGAAGAAGAAGCAAATGATTAAAGAAACAATAAAAGCCATTGAGAGAGCAAAATCCAAGAGAGAGAGAGAGATCTGGAAGAAATAAATTGATAAGGTGCAACTTGAACAGCTATGGAAGAAAATGAAAGATGGAAGAAAAACGCTGATTATATAGATAAAGAGATATAAGAACTTAAAAAAAATCATCACAAGACAGATAGGGTGGCACCAAACCTGTGTGTGTCTCCATACAGCTAGTCAGTTAAGTAACTACCTGACTTGAGAATTTCTTGATGGTCCCAGACTGGTCTCTCCCTAGAAGCAATAGACCATGGCACAGCTGACTGGTGGAGTCACGCCCCCTCTGGGTGGAGGCACTAGGTCCTGTCTACTGGACTCCTGAAACTGCCTGAAGGACCTTATTAAGCTGCTGGGACACTCCTGCTCGCTATCTGAAAGCCTGCCAAGGCTTCTTCCTGGAAGTCCTGGTCCTGCTACTTAGAATTCCCGCCCCTGCCCCAGGAAGCCCTACTCCACTGCCCAGAAATCATGTAGTGACAGTCTCAGCTGATAGCTCATAGTCCCATGTGTGCCACTGGGAGTCCCTGGACTCACCATCTGGAAGACTTGGTGCGACAGACAGCCTAAATGTCCCAATCCCAATCCCTGGAAGATGATCTGCTGCCACCCACAGGTGAACCCACTATATTTCCTCTCCCCTCCCAAAGTGTGAGTTTCCTTTAGCCTTGAGCACCTTGGACTGACCTAGCTGCAGCAGTAGTCAAAGGAGGCTGCTAATTTGCAGGCCTTTTCTCTCCTGAACTGAAACAAGTCGTCCCCTGAGTTTGACTCAAGTTCAGAGAGAAACCAAGGAAGGATACCTGCCCCACCCTCCTGTGGAGCAGTACCTCAGACCAAGAGCCTGTTATCATCTCAGGCATGAAAAACTCTACCGAAGCAATGCTCCACAGGAAGCAATGCTCCACAGGAAGCAGGCCACCTCACACCCTACAAAAACCCAAACTAAGATGTCAGCGCAAAAAGGTGACATAGTATCAAAGGACTTTCTGAAGACAGAAAGCTTGATGGAACTTTCTGACAAAGAATTTAAAAGAACAATGATTAAATATTTTCAATGGGTGAAAGACAAACTTGAAGAATTACAGGACACTGCAAGCAAAACCAAGAGGAGCTAAAAAACAATACAACACAGTGCAGATAAAACAAACAAGGTATTGGAGGCTCTGGGAAAAAAAGGAATCACAATTCAAAATATGTTGACCAATGCTCAGATGCTGGCAACATGTTGGAGAGAGATATGAACAGAGTTAAAGAGCAGGAACACAGAACCAGTGAAACAGAAGATAGAATTGTCACCACTGATCTGTTAGAACAAAAAGCAGAATTAAAAAGAAAGGAAAAAGAGAAAAAACTATGAATAATGAGGGACAACATCAAGAAGAATAACAAGAATATAATTGGAATCCCAGAACAGGAAGAAGCAAGTAAAGACACCTAAAAAGTTGTGGAAGAATTACAAGGAGGAAACTCTCTGGGCATATTGAAAAATGAGAGAATATATATTCAAGAAGCGGAAGGAACACTATATAGAATAGAACTACAAAGAAAAACACCAAGGCATATCATAGTCAGATTTGCCAGAATCAAAGATAATGAGAGAATTCTGAAAGCAGCAAGGGAGAAACAAAGGGTAAGCTATAAGTGAGCAAATATGATTCAGTGCTGATTTCTCAGCAGAAACCATGTGAGAAAGAAGACTGTGGAAAGACATATAGCAAACACTCAAAGAACACAACTGTCAAGAATACTGTACTCAGCAAAACTGTCCATCAAATATGAAGGAGAGATCAAGATATTTCCATAAAAACAGAACCTAAGAGAGTCTGTTAAAAAAAAAAGACCAGTGTTGCAAACGTCCAACTTACAGAGGTGCCACAGAAAGCAGGATGGAACAAACTATTAGCAAAAACACCAAAAAGAACTCAACAAAATTATAGTGATAAAACCTTGCCTCTCAATAATCACACTGAATGTGAATGGTTTAAATGCACCACTGAAGAGAAAAAAAAATGCAGATTAGATTTAAAAAAAAAAGAACTCCACCAATATGCTGTCTATGAGAGACACACCTGAAAAGTGAAGATGAAGGCTAAAAATATAAGGGCACAAATATACCAAGCAATGGCAAGTATCTATGTACTAAATGATAAAGCTTCAAAATATATAAAATAAACATTAATAAAACTGAAAAAAAGAAATACATAACACCATCATAATAGTTTAAGACTTCAATACACCACTCTCAAAAAAAGATAGAACTTCCAGAAAGAAATTCAACAAAGATGCTGAAGAATTAAACCACATAATAAACCAACTAAATCTCATAGAGATATATAGGCTAATGCACACAAAATAAGCACAGTATTCCTTCTTTTCCAATATGCATGGAATGTCCTCCAGAATAGAACACATTTTAGGTCACAGGCAAGCATCAATACATTTAAAAACATAGAAATAATAAAAAGAATCTTCTCAGACCACAATGCTACAAAATTAGAAATTAATAACAAGAGAATAAAGGAGAAAAAAAACCCCCAATACATTTGGAAGCTAAACAACATCTTGCTTGAATGTAGGTGGGTAGTAGAAGAAATAAAAAGTGGAATTGGGGGAGCTCTAGTGGCCTAGTGGCAAGAAGCTGCAACTACAATCCCAGAGGTGCACAGTTCGAATCCACCAGATGCTCTGCCGGGGAAGGAGGGGCAATCTCCTCCTGTACCAGTCAGATCTGATTTGATGGTACACGCACACAAAAATAATAAAATAAAATTTAAAAAAAAGAAATAAAAAGTGGAATTAAAAAGTGTCTTGAAACAAATGACAATGAAAACACAATTTGTCAAAACCTCTGGGAAACAGCCAAAGCAGAAATCAGAGGTCAATTTACACCAATAAACAAACTCATCAAAAGGCAGGGGAAAATGACCATTGACTATCTAAGCCAATATCTCAAAAAAAAAAATTAAAAAAAACAGCCCAACACCCTCTAAAAACCCTGAAATTATAAAAATTAGGCCAGAAATAAATGAAATAAATGAAACAACTGAAACCATCAACAATATTAGGAGTTGGTTCTTTGAAAAAGTCAATAAAATCAACAAAACACTAGCAAAACTAACAAAGGAAAAGAAAAAAAAAGGCCATAAACAATGGTATTCAGTTCAAATCCACCAAATGTTCTGGAGAAGGAGGGGCAATTTCCTCCTGTACCAGTCATATCTGATTTGATGGTACACCCACAAAAAATGATAAAATTTTTTTAAAAAGAAAAAATTTTAAAAAGAGAGAGGAAATGGGCAATGTCACAACTGAACCAGCTAAAATAAAAAGGCTAATGGGACTCAGACAAATATGAAAACCTGGACCAGATGGTAATACAATAGACTTTTATCAAACATTCAGAGAAGAGCTGTCATTAATTCTATATAAACTACTTTAGAAAATAGAAAAATATGGAAATCTCCCAGACTTATTCTAGAAAAGAAACATATCCTTGACACCAAAGCCAGGTAAAGACATCACCAAAATAGGAAACTACAGGCCATTATCTCCCATGAACATACATAGAACAATCCTGAATAAAATCCTGGCCGATAGAATCCAAAAATACGTCAAAAAAATAATTCACCATGACCAAGTGGGATTCATAACAGGTATGCAAGGATGGTCCAACATAACAAAAATAATCAGTGTAATTCATCACAAGAATCACATGATCCTATGAATTGATGCAGAAGAGGCCTTTGACAAAATCCAACACCCTTTCCCGATTAAAAAACTGAACAAAATAGGAATAGAAGGGAATTTACTCAACATAGTAAAAAACATATATGCAAACCCAAGAATCAATTTTGTTCTCAATGGAGAGTGATTAAAGGCATTCCCTTTGAGAACAGGATCTAGGCAAGGATGCCAACCATCACCTCTCCTATTCAATATTGTATTGGAAGTCTTGGCAGTAGCATAAGATAAGAGAAAAAAATAAGAGGTATCCAAACTGGCAAAGAGGAGGTAAAATTATCTCTATACGCACATGATATTCTAGTATACTTAGAAAATTCTAAAGACCCAGAAAGAAAACTCCTGGACATAGATAAACAATTCAGCCAAGTGGCAGGATACAAGATCAATATACAAAACCCAACTGGATTTCTCTATAGTGACAAGGAGAACATAGAACTGGAGCGAAGACAAACAATACCCATCACAATAGCTAATTACAAGTTTAAATACTTGGGTGTAAAACTAGCTAGAGACATAAATGACTTATTCAAAGAAAACGAAAAAACACTACTTCAAGAAATAAAAGGAGAATTGGAGAAATGGAAGAATATATCATTCCTCAAGGTTAGAAAGACACAACACCATGAAAATGACAATTCTACCAAAGGCAATCTACATGTTAAATGCAATCCCAGTACAAATTTCAATTCCATTCTTCAACAAGATGGGGAAAAATTTTCCAATTTCATCTGTAAAGGAAAGAGACCCCAAATAAGCAAAACACTCCTTAAAAAGAGAAACAAGGTAGGAAACATCTCACTCTCTGGTTTCAAATCCTACTACCTGCTGTGGTGGTCAAGACAGTATGGTACTGGTACAATGACAGACACACAGATCAATGAAATGGAATTGAGAACCTGGAAATCAGCCCATCTACCTATGGTCAACTGATTTTTGACAAGGAGATGAAATGAGTTAAGTGGGGAAACAACAGCCTTTTAAAAAAATGGTGTTGGCAAAATTGGAAAATCATCTGCAGAAAACTGAAGCAAGACACATACCTCACACCATACACAAAAATCAACTCAAAGTGGATGAAGGACCTATGACTAAAAATAAGGACTATAAAATTCATTAAAGAAAAGTTTGAAAGAACCCCAGAAGCCCTAATCTACAACATGACTAGTTTTCCAAGCATCCTGAAAAATCTACAATCAGTAGAGGATAAAATAGATGAATGGGACCTTCTAAGATATGGAGTGGAGTGGACCTGGGGTGAGGGATTGTAAAACAATGAAAGAATTTTTCTTTCCCTTTTCCAAGAGGGTAGTGTACTAGGGGGGAGGGTTGGTAGAGGAGAAAAGTGCCAAAATGAATGAATGGATATCCAAAGTCTCTGTAAATGTTCATTGAAATAAATAATAATTTTTTAAAAAGTAAAAAATAAAAGAATTAAATCCCTATGCAAATCCAAAAACTTACCCAAAAGGGTAAAAAAGAAAACCACAGACTAGGAAAGACTATTTGGTAATGACATCTCTGATAAGAAAATTATATAAATTCTATTAAAGAATACTCAAGTGCCACAAAACATAAACATAACCCATTTGCAAAATGGGAACAGGATATGAACAGACACTTCACAAACGAAGACATTCAGATGGCCAACAAACATATGAAGAAATGTTGACAATCCCTAGCTCTAAAAGATATGTAAATCAAAACAACTATGAGATGTCATCCCAACTCAATAAGAATAGCAAAATTCAACAGAGCAGCAAACAAATAGAGGCTAGATTGTGGATAAACTGGAACGCTTGTTCACTTTTGGCAGGAGTAAAAATGGTGCAACCACTATGGAAGGCAGTATAGTGTTTTCTCAAAATTTTAGAAATAGCAATACCATTTGACCTAGGAATTCCAATACTGGGAATATATCCTAAAGAAAGCACAACTGTCACCCAAACAGATATATGCATACCCATGTTTATTGCTGGTTTGTTTACAATAGCAAAGAGTTGGAAACAACCCAAGTGCCCATCAACAAATGAATGGATAGAGAAGCTGTGGTGTATATATATTCAAACAATGCAATATTATGCAGCACTGAGAAATAAAGAACTCATGAAATATTATACAAAATGGAAGATTATGAGAACATTATGCTGAGTGAAATATCTCAGTTACAAACAGAAAAATACTCCATAATGCCACTGTTAAAAATCAATCTCTACAATAGTCTACGTGTTTCCTATTGCCAAAGAGGCCCTTTAGAGTAGTGAGAGAAGATCTTCACCCTGAAACCTACAGCGTCCTTTTTCAGCAGGAAGTAGCTTAGAGAATATGCCATTCCCTTTTCCTTATGAATCAGGGTGAAGTCTCTCTCAGGGAGGAGTGATAGGGAATGGAAAAGGACACACTGACAAAGGAGATTAATCAGAACTGGCTTTGACAAGCACTGTGGCAATTGGACAATTAAAACAGATTT
>NW_006400231.1:313980-315829 GCF_000299155.1 Elephantulus edwardii | reverse complement strand
CTTGGCTCCACAGTCAACATTCTTTTTAACCAGCAGCCAGGAAATCGAGACACAAATTGCATTGGGAAAGTCAGCTGTGAAGGACCTCTCAAGTGTACTGAAGAGCAACGACGTCAGGCTGGAGACTAAGGTGTGCCTGATCCAGGCTACAGTCTTCGCAATTACGTCCTTTGCATCAGAGAGTTGGACAGTGACACGGGATGATAGAAAGAGAATTGATGCCTTTGAGTTGTGGTGCTGGAGATGAGTGTTGACTATACCATGGGCTACTAGGAGAACAAACAAATTTGTCCTGGAGAGGGTGAAGCCAGAATGTTCCCTGGAGTGAAGGATTCTGATGCTTTGTCTGACATACTTTGGGCATGTTGCAAGGAGGGACTGGTCCTTGGAGGGACATCATGTTTGGGAGTGTGGAGGGATAGTGCAGGAGAGGAAGACCCTCGATGAGATGGATAGATTCTGTGACTGGGGTGGTGGGAAAGACTGGGTCAGAGATGGCAAGTTTTGCACAGGATAGAGCAGCATTTAGGGCAAGCGACTCGATGGCACATAAGAAGAAACAACATGTATTGTTGTTATGTGCCGTAGAGTGGCCTGCACCTCACAGTGACTTTATGCACAACAGCCCTGAACCCTGCTCTGTGTCCTGTGACAAGCTCATTGTCTCCGACACATGTTACCCCATTACCCCTGTCATTGAATCAACTGGCCTCATAGAGGGTCTGCCTCTCCTGGTCTGTCCATTCACCCTCCCAAGCATGAGGTCCTTCTCCAAGGACTAGTCCCTCCTCACAACATGTCCAAAGTATGTCAGATGAAGCTTCAGAATCCTTGCCTCCAAGGAGCAGCCTGGTTTAGTCCTCTCAAGGATGAATTATCTTAGCAGTCCAAGGTCGATTACTCCTCTCCAGCACCACAGCTCAAAGGCATCAATTATCCTTCTATCCTCTCTATTCATTGTCCAGCTCTCTGATGCATATAAAATAACTGCAAAGACCATGGCCTGTATCATGTGCACCTTAGTCTCCAGAGTGACACCATTGCTCTTCAGTACTTTGGAGAGGTCCCCAAAAGTAGACTTTCCCATTGTAATACATCTTTTTTTTTACTAATGTATTTTATTACATTTTAATCCATTTTATTGTTGACTTCTCTATTGGCAGCGATTTCTTTAATTTTTCTATATTCTATATATTTTCCACATAATAAGTAAGTCCCTCACTTATTAACCTGTCTGACTTATTTGTATTACCATATTACCCTATTTCTAGAGCGTATATTTTACACATTTTTTGGTTCTTTTTATGTTGTTTCTTCTTACTTTTAATTTTTTTATTATTAATTTCAATGAAAATTTACAGAGACTTTGGATTTCCATTCATTCATTGTTGCACTTTTCTCCCCTCCTAAGCCTCCCCCCCCCCAGTACACTACCCTCTTGGAAAAGTAAACTAAAAACTCTTTCATTGTTTTACAATCACTCCCCCAGGTTGACTCCACTATGCAGCCTTCGCGCCGGACTCCTGTCATGACAAAAATACCTAATCACATATCCTTTTTAAATTGTTTTCTCCCTCATCTGTTTCAATGCAGTATACGTAATTAAACCCATCTTTCTCAGTCTCTCTCCAACCCCAATGTCAGTCCTGTTTTACAACAGTGGCAACATGAAGTATTTGTCCTTTTGTGACTGATATACTTCAATCAGCATGATGTCCTCAAGGGTCACCCATTTTGAATAATATTGCATGAGTTCCTTGTTTTTCAATGCAGTGTAGTATTTCATTGTGTGATTATACCACAACTTCTCTATCCATTCATTTGTTGATGGGTACTTGGGATGTTTCCA